>NW_026873669.1:0-150431 GCF_032173495.1 Musca vetustissima | reverse complement strand
TTGGTTAGCAACTGTATGAAGGCAAGGTACGATCGAGCGGCAAATACCGATGGGTTTCAAGAAGGGCAACTGGCACTATTGTTCAACCCACAACGAAAGAAAGGACTATGCCCCAAATTGCAAACGCACTGGGAAGAACCCTACAAGATTGTCACGAAAATAAATGATGTGGTTTATCGCATCCAGAGCGACAGTCCCAGGTCGAAGATGAAAGTTGTACATTTGGAGCAGCTAGGGAACTGTGCCTATTCGGGACGAACAGGCTTAAGCGGGGAATTTAAGAATTTGGATTGTAACGTAAATTTCTACTACGCAGTTTATTCGAATAACTTCACAACAACAACTACTGTATAGATTTTTCTACCTCCTTCCATTTCCTCTTTCATTTGCTATTTTGTTGTTGACGTACAATTCTTGTTAAACGTCATCATTGATGCTCGCTTAATTCCTCTTTCTTTGTTACTCCCTCGCCTGTATATGTGTTGTTGTTATTGTTCACTCAATGTAAGTTTGTATGTGTTTGTTGCATTGGTAGATTGTTCGAAATCTAGGTGTTACCAGATCGCCTAGAAACTTCTGTAGCGACAGGCAGGGCTCATATAAATAGGGGGAATGGCAAGGCAGTTAGTCAGTTGTGAATCAGATCGCGAATTGAAACCGTTAAGTAACGTAAAGCTGTAAAGTAAAGTGCAAAGTAAAGTTGTGCCAATAAAATCATTGTAATATTCGCAATCAGAAAGAACCCGCGTTTCGTTTGGTACGAACTGTATTGGGAAATAAAACAACGTCTACACGGGATAAGGTAAAACCCAAGAACGTAACAATACCATACGCGAGCTTTGGGGAAGATTACCCTGAAAAGAGTGGAAAAAATATGGTAATTAATGATATAATTTTCAGTAAATCGATTGCAATATATTTGGTGTGAAGAATATTTTAGGAAGGTGGTAGGGATGTGGTGAAGGAGAGGTAGGGGTAGGTCAGATTAGGGACACAACCATGTGTCATGGCGAGAAGGAATCTCGGTGGGTGGGAGTTTCCTCGGCAGGTTAACCGTCGGGGGAACAACTTTTTCTATACTTATAGGTTTGTGTAGTTAAACTACAAGCATTATTTTCTAGTTATTCTTTTTTCCATTTTCTTTTTCTGGCATATTTCGGGTTTCCCAACATTTCATCAATTTATTTCAATTAAAAGCCCGGTATGATTTAGTTTGTTTTTGTACAGTCGTATCGTTCATTGGTTGGCAAGAACCACCCCTCATCCGGCGAGCTTTAGCCGCGCAAAACGCCAGCATACCGGCAAAGCCATTCAACGAACATAAAATATAAACCTTTTCAAAACATCGGCGGTTACACTTTTCATAGACGTGAGTACGAGTTTCTAAAACTTCTCAATATCACACTCCAAACCTATCCGTTCACATAGATTCAAATTGTGGCATGTTTAGTACTTTTCATACTTATGAGTTCGAACTTCCAACACTGTCTCATTCCTGTACTCTATCAGTAATTTTATTTTCAAATATAAGTTTTCCATCTCGATCCTTTTACTCAAATCTAAATTGTACTAAACTTAGTACCATTTAGTACACATAATTACGCATTTTTAAAACTAACTCCATGTTTCATCCTACAATCCAATCCAATCCTTAATTTTAATTTAGTAACATTTAGTACACGTATTACGAATTTTCAAAACTACCGGCATATCCCAATCCTGCACTCAAACTGTTATATTAATTCAAAATTTCAGGATCTCAGCTCTATCCGTTCACACATAATTACTTTCAAAAGCCCCGTCAGTCAAAATTTTAGGTTTCCAGCTCTCTACAATACCCAAATCCAAATTTAGTGAGTTTTCTATTCTATTACTAAAGTTGTTTTCATCCCTCAATACTAAATTCCAAATCTCAGTTCTCAACCAAATCCAAATTGTTCCAAATTTAGTACCATTTAGTACTTTTCATAAGTATGAATTTCATGAATTTCTAAAACTGTCAATCCCACACTCTAACAGTGATCTTTGTTCCACCAAAGTCCAAATGGTACTAAATTTAGTACTTCTCGTACCAAAATTATTATATTATTATATTATATCGTATATATTATATCAAATAGTAATCGCAAATCCAAATTTAAGAATTCCAGCTCCATCACCATATTCAAACCCTGCTTTGAAATAGTAATTGAAAGTTCAAATTTAAAACCAAATAGTACCAGCTTTTTTTCTATTCTATATATCCATATTCCAAACCTATATCAATCCTACACTCTCACAGTTCACCCAAACCACTCCAATAATAACCTTAAGTCCAAATTTAAGGATTCCAGCTCCATCACATTGATCCAAATTTAGTACCATTTAGTACTTTTCGTACATCATCTATAGTAATCCTAGTAATCCTGATCAGGCTTTACAAATTAAAAATTAAGAAATAGACGTGGACAATCCTGATATTGAGAAGCAAAACTAGGAATAGGAATTATTTTTCGCATAGTGACATCATAGATATATCGTAAAGAAATATAATATAGACAGATAATGGATGGATGATATAGATGACAACCTGTCCAATGAGACGCATTGGACATCATAGTGAAATAAAGCTAAATTGTAAATTTTCGTATTGGTGGGGTACTCGTTGTGTGTTATCTTGTTTTTACTATATCCCTTTTTTAATTAAATAATATATTTATATTATATTTATTATTTATATTATATTTAATTATAATTATATTTTATATTTAAATATAAAACCAACAGAACCTTAAGACTATTAAGACTAGGACACCCAGGTTCATCGAATCCCATCGAATCCAAAAGTTCCAAATCTACATCCCATAAGGAGACTTGATCTTGGGCAAGATCTATTAATAAGGTCACCAAAATAGCAATCGAAATCGGAAAACAGCTGTTTTTTCTCAAGTCTAATGTCAAAAATTTCGACTTTGTTTACGTTTTCATAATGGAAGTCAATTCACAATAATGCATTTTGACAGCAAACTTGAGAGATATCGATTATCAGCTGGTCTCCTTGGGTGACCTTATTTATAGGCCATGATCTTGGGTGATATATTGGTATATCGGTTTTATCGTATATCGATATATTGGTTTTAGAACACACCAAGATCTATTAATAAGGTCACCAAGATAGCAATCGAAATCGGAAAACAGCTGTTTTTTCTCAAGTCTAATGTCAAAAATTTCGACTTTGTTTACGTTTTCATAATGGAAGTCAATTCACAATAATGCATTTTGGCAGCAAACTTGAGAGGTGTCGATAATCAGCTGGTCTCCCTTGGAGACCTTATTAATAGGCCATGGAGCACACGATAACTCTCGAAGGGAATAATCGATTTCATCTAAACTTTGCACATCTTAATATTTCTTCCAAACCAAGATCTATTAATAAAGTCACCAAGATAGCAATCGAAATCGGAAAACAGCTGTTTTTTCTCAAGTATAATGTCAAAAATTTCGACTTTATTTACGTTTTTATAATGGAACTCAATTCACAATAACGCATTTTGACAGCATACTTGAGAGGTATCGATAATCAGCTGGTCTCCCTTGGTCATGTTCCCTTAGGCCATGTTCCAAACTTAGTTTAAGTTCGAAGATGGGATATGTAGGTCCACACTTTCTGGTACCTCCACCACAAAATATTCAAAATTGCCATAAAAATTAATTTTACAATAACATGCAAACGGACTATCAGATTTTAACGAAACTTTGTACAACATATTACCTTTACCAAGCCTATATCCAGAAGGAAGATAGGAACCATTGGTCCACTTCTTCTGGTAACTCCCCCACAGAGGGTCAAAATTTTCAGTATTTATAAATCCAATATCAGGCGAATGGAATGTCCGATTTGAACCAAACTTTGCACAACTTATTATCGTAACCAAGCCTAGATCAAGTTTGAAGATGGAACCCATTGGTCCACTCTTTCTGGTACCTCCGCCACAAAATGATCAAAATTCTGCTAAAAGTTAATTTTATAATAACTTGCAAACGGTCTATCCGATTTTAACTAAAATTTGTACAACTTATAACCTTTACCAAGCCTAGATCAAGTAGGAAGATGGGACCCATTGGTCCACTTCTTTTGGTACCTCCCCCACAAATGGTCAAAATTTTAAATGTTTGTAAATCCAATATCAGGCGAATGGAATGTCCGATATGAAACAAACTTTGCACAGCCAATTATCTTTACGAATTCTAGATTAAGTCCGAAGATGGGACCCATTGGTCCACTCTATTATCTTTACCAACTCTACATCGAGTCCGAACATCGGACCCAGTAGTACACCCTTTTCGGTACATCCCTTACAAATGGTCAATATTTTATCATATTTGTTCCAAACACCTTCCCAAACTATAGGCTTGGGGTATATATCTATCGGCAACACCGCCTGACACTTTTTTACTTGTTTCTATTTTCTTCGATATCATAGAGGAAAAATTTTTATCGTAGTAAAAAATTGTAAATTCTTGTAGGTTCTGGAACAGCTATGAAATTCAAAATAATTTTAAATTGGTTATTGTATTTTTCAAGTCATTTCATACACATATACAAATAGAATTATTGTTTTGACGGAAAAGTAGCCCCTTTGATGTAATTTATACACCCCAGTAGTGTAATTATCTACTATTTTATACAATTTTTATAACTATCTTTTTGTACAGTGTAATTTTTTTCAATAAAACGACAATTCTTGTCAGTTTTGGTATTCTGCAAGATCTATTAATAAGGTCACAAAGATAGAAATCGAAATCGGAAAACAGGTGTTTTTTCTCAAGTCTAATGTCAAAAATTTCGACTTTGTTTACGTCATGGCCTATAAATAAGGTCACCCAGGGAGACCAGCTGATAATCGATACCTCTCAAGTTTGCTGTCAAAATGCATTATTGTGAATTGACTTCCATTATGAAAACGTAAACAAAGTCGAAATTTATGACATTAGACTTGAGAAAAAGCAGCTGTTTTCCGATTTCGATTGCTATCTTGGTGACCTTATTAATAGATCTTGGTTTACGTTTTCATAATGGAAGTCAATTCACAATAATGCATCTTGGCAGATACCTTGGCAGAGGTATCGATAATAAGCTGGTCTCCCTTGGTGGCCTTATTTATAGGCCATGGAAGTAATTACTTAGTTCCCCATACAAAATTGTCTGAGCGAACACCTACTTTTATACGTTGTTCAATTCGAATCACTCTCTGAATAACGAAGAAATTTGTCCCATCCCTAACAATTGAGAGCATTTATCAAAAATAAATTAATTTTGACAGCTTGAAAATATTTATAAAATTTTCAAACTTGTTTAGTAAAATTGAAAATGATGAATGAAAAGTAAAAAATTGTCTAGTTTTTATATATGCAGCAGGATGTAAATTTTGTTATCTACATAATGCAATATGAATTTCTTTCCCGTTTGTTCTAATTAGCGTACAAAACAAGAAACAAATTTGGGGAAACCCAAACAAAAAATTCTCCAATTTTTTTTATGTGACATTTGAATTTAGAAAATATAATATATGAAAATCACAATATTTTCAGAAAAAATGGAATACATGACTTAAAAGTAGATAGATATGTGTTCATACTATAGTCAGGAGAAAGAGAATTAATTTTTCTATTTAGATCCATATGCGATTCATGCAAATATGTTAGAATTTTGGTGTAAAACAAGAAACAATAAGTTTGAAATAAAAAACTCTGATGACATGAATTAAGAATAGTGTTGTATGAACGGGTTAATTCATGTACGTAATTCTGAGAGCGAACTACGTTGTTCGAATGCCCGTCGGAACATGGCACAAAGTCGATTTATGCATGTCCGTCCGTCCATGTTAAATTGTAAACAAAGTACAGGTCGCATTTATGATCCGAATTGGTTGAAATTTGGCATAGGTCTCTTATTTGGCCCAAGGACGAACCCTATTGAAATTGGGAAAAATCGGTTCAGATTTAGATATAGCTCCCATATATATTTTCGTCCGATTTAAGTTAAATGGTGTACCAAAGTACCTATATATCTTTCGATTTGCACGAAATTTGGCATAACGTACTGAATTGAGCCTAGTATAATGTCTGCCAAGTTTCGTGAAAATCGGCCGAGATTTAGATATATCTCCCATATATAGTTTCGACCGATTTAATGTAAATGGGGCACCAAAGTCCCTATATATCTTTCGATTTGCACGAAATTTGGCACAACGTGCTGAATTGAGCGTAATATGATGTCTGCCTAGTTTCGTGAAAATCGGTCCAGATTTAGATATAGCTCCCTTATATAGTTTCATCCGATTTTATGTCAATGGTGCACAGAATCCCTATATATCTTTTAAATTTGCATAAAATTTGGCACAGCGTACTGAATTAGATCTAGAATGATGTGTGTTAAGTTTCCTGAAGTTTCGGTCCACATTTAGATATAGCTCCCAATATATATTTTCGTCCGATTTAATGCAAATGGTGTACCAAAGTCACCATATATCTTACGATTTGCACGAAATTTGGCACAGCGTACTGAATTAAGTCTAGAATCAGGTGTATTGAGATTCCTGAAAATCGGTCCAGATTTAGATATAGCTCCCATATATATTTTCTTCCTATTTTATATAAATTGTGCACTTGTGTGTCCGATTGCCACACAATTTTGTACAATGAACTGTAGTTAATCTCTGGCAAGTCTCATTGAAATCGGTTCAGATTTAGAAGATATAGCTCCTACATATATATTTTTACACAAAATTTACACAAATCTTGCACAACGTACTGAAGTTAGTATAACCTAGAGTTTGGATATAAATGCTTCAACCAGATGGGTCAATCGGCACAAAATTTTGCACTACGTACTGAAGTTACTAGAGTAACTTCGGGTAATGTGGACCACCATTTTTTGATAATGTGGGCGTAACAATGGTAAATAATAAAAACAAATTGTTTTCACAACATAGTAGGATTGTTGACTAAATATATTCCAGGTCAAACATTATATATATTTGTCTATAAAAATTTTATTGCATTATATTTCAAAAAACTCAAAACTGCAAATAAAAAAACTTGGCGGGTAATGTGGACCAGTATGTGTGGGTAATGTGGATCTGTAAGGTAAATGTAGGTTGTGGATTGGTTGTGATAAATTTCAATTTATTGCACTCTTGGGTAACAATGAATGCAAAAATATATGGGTTCATGCAAGGTACAATAACAAGAGGTAGGTTAATAGTACCTGCTGATTACAATTTTTTCTTGAGGTGTCCCTATTATGTCAAAGCAGAGTTGATATTTTTTAATTGGCATGACAATTACGTTAAAATAAAATCAAATTTGTCATTCATAACATATTATTTGAAATTAAAAAATGAGAAGTTGTGCTTTGTGTAAAAAATTGGTGTGCAATCAAAACGGACACTTTTTTAAAGTACCAAATGATATCAAAAGAAGGTTAAAGTGGTCAAAAGCGTGCGCAGTAACTTTTAGATTAAATGACCGCATTTGCGAGGACCACTTTTTGGAAAGGGACATGTGCAATCATAACGGACACTTTTTTAAAGTACCAAATGATATCAAAAGAAGGTTAAAGTGGTCAAAAGCGTGCGCAGTAACTTTTAGATTAAATGACCGCATTTGCGAGGACCACTTTTTGGAAAGTTACATCATATTGCGAAATACAAGATATTCGTTGATGCCAAGCGCTATCCCATTTGCAATCGCAAAACAACCGGTGGAGTAAGTAAGGCATTTGAATCCTGATCAAAAATAACGATATTTTTACAGAACGAATTGCATTACCTATAATGAAGATGATATGGAAATCGAAATTGAGTAAGATTGTTCATGTTTAGATTTCTGAGAATAAAGATGTATATACCTTTGTTTTAGAATTCAACAGAATCAAATGGAAACAGAGTAAGTTTAGTAGAATAAATGTTTGCCAAAATTACAATTTTAAAAATTGACACGCTCCATTGTCTTGGAAAATGTAATATACAAAAGATGTCAAACAAGATGCATTTCCAAAGAGCAACTTGATATATGTTTTGAATTTTCAAATTATAAATCGCAGTTGCTACATTCACTAACGATTGATACAACTTTAATTCCAGTCACATATTATTGGAATATACAGTTCATATGACAGATTCTGCAACACAGACTGAGTGAGTACCATAATCATATATGTCATAAGACTAGTGAGGATATACACACTTTGATACGACCGAAAATGTGTCTCATCGAAGCGACGGGTTTCCACCCCCAGAACATGAGCTTCAATTTGTGTCACAGTGTTATTTATTAATTTAATTTTATTATAGGCCAATAGAATTATATAGGGAAATGCAGAACGAAAACGAAAAAAACAAATCCTTAATAAAGGAGCTACAATCACAAAACAAAGATCTCCTCATAAAACAGTATGAACACGAGAAATATGTTTCTCATTTTAAGAAAATATTCACAGAGGGGCAAATGAAAAAAATACTTTCTCCTGGTTACCAACAATGGAAGTGGAACGACATTTCCCACGCAATTTGCCTATATACTTCAGGTCCGCGAGCTTATAAACACTTATACAACATGGGTCATCCTCTTCCATGTGTTTCAACTCTGAATTTGTGGGCACGTAAGGTTGAAATACGGGAAGGGATTATGTCTCCAGCATTGGACATAATGAGACATAACAATGATCTTTCCGCTGACGATAAGATATGTGTATTGTGTCTGGACGAAATGAAAATAGTGGAGACTTATGAGACCTTGTGAGGAAGCCTGCAAATTATGTCCAGGTAGTAATGGTTCGTGGCCTGCGTACTTCATGGAAACAACCAATATTTTTTGATTTCGACCGCGAAATGGACAAGGACACATTATTTAAAATAATTATGGATCTTAATGCTGCTGGATACACTGTTGTGGCGATGGTTAACGACATGGGCCCGACAAACCAAAAATTATGGAGAAATTATAGCGTTACCCATGGTATATATTTGTAGATTTTTATTTCTGCCACAGATTAATGATGTTTTTTTCTTTAGATAAACCGTGGTTTCAAAGCCCTGTTCATGAGAAAAAGAAAATTTTTACATTTGCTGACACTCCTCACTTGCTGAAATTACTAAGAAATCACTTCGTGGATTCTGGGTTAATATACAAAAATGAAATAGTCACTAGTAGGACCGTTGTTCATTTATTAAAGCACACGTCTTCTAGTGATGTCTCAATAGCTTACAAAGTGAATAATGAACACTTAACCGTTAAAGTCCCAGGTTTGTTTCATTGTGCACTATTAAACACATTTAATATATTATGAACTCGCGTTGTAGAAACACTTATTTCCGTATGCGAAATAATAAGCATATTAGCAGTTAGCATTGTTATATGTACATAAGTATTTATGCACATATGTACCTAACAAATATGCACATATGTACCTAACATGTCATAAAAAACTTTAGATTCATATTACATCTATTCTGTGGTATCCAATCCATCGAATATATGTATAAAATCATTATATGAGCCGAGATGTTGCAAACGTCTCGAATGACAATATTATGTTATGGTGGAGAGTGTGAAAATATATTTTATGTTGTATTTCAATTTGTTTGTTACGACTCCCTGTTAGGCGGCGCTAGAGGGGACCTTCCGGCTAGTTAGCGGTCTCTGGGCTATGGTCCTCAACCCGTCCACATCTCTAGCCCATCAGGGGCGAACACGAAAATGAGACTTTACTATTCAAATAAACAAACACATTACATTCAAAACACAACACCTGCCTTGATAAGAGAGTATAGATGTTTTACTCTCACATTTTGCCCTCCCAACCATGGTTTCCAAACGTTCCAACGTATCAATATTATTGGAAACCCCGCAAACACACACACACTCACCTCATCACCTTCTTAGAATCCTCTCTAAAAGAACAATTAAAACATATTAGTTATGGTAACAAAATCAACACATATTACATTTATTCTTATAATATAAGCCTTAAAACTAAAAAACCTGTCTTGGATTCTTCAACCCCAGATCACTCAATATATCAATGAAACAAAAACAAATTCGATATTAAAATTTCCTCTTTGAAACGCTAGAGATTCTTTTAAATAACACTTTAAAAACTACTCATCAAGTCCCGATTATAAATGAGCTCGTTTATAATGGTTGAATAGGCCAATCTGGCGTTAAAACTACATACGACGAATCCCTAGTTTTCCTTCAGAGAATTATATGACCTTTAGACACTTAAAAACAATCTGGAGTCAAATCACAAATCCTTACAAATTCAAATAAAAATGTTGACATTCACAAGGACAACACAAGATACACTTAAACAATTTGTCTCTTATGATGATTAAAATGATTACTTAGATGGAAACATTATCCTTTTCAAAGTTAGGGAATGTTTTTAGGGCAACAAGGCATGGGTTTATTCCCAGATCTCAGTATTAAAATTTATCGTTTTCTTTATGTTTCTTTTGATATATTTCAGATAACCGCCAGCCTTAGATGTCTAGCACTGTTACCTCTTTTCCGGCCAAAAGTTATTGAGGATTTAAATTACCATCGGCCACACAAAACGGCTTACGTGCTGTTGACTAAAGCACGGCCACACATTCACACACACAACACAAAACAAACGGCTCGTTGGAGATCCAAAAAAATAATCACTGACCTCCTCTTGGGAATACCGGAGGCCAGTAGCAGATTGGTGTTGGCGTTTTTCTGGGGAACCTACCAAAAAATATCTCCCGTTTATACTCATATCAAATCACCTCATTATAAGAAAACTCACGGTAATTTTTTTGATTCCACCGGTTAACAAAAGATATCATTAAATAAAAACGTTTACACATATATTGACTGTCGTTGTCTTTTTTTGGTATTTATTTGTATTTTTCTCAACAGTTTTGTGGTGCACTCAGACCTGTGACGGTTAATCCTAGACTAGAGCTATAATCTTGCTCCTACCCTTATTTATAGAGTCTACATTTTCCTCCATTTTCATCAATTTTCCAATAATTTTTTAGGAAAATACATTTAATGGCGAATGTTGCACTAAATGGCTACCCTTTTTCAGTGTTGATAAAAATGTAGTAATAAGTACACTGAACACAGCCTTATTTTTTTATTGATGTGGCTACACTGTTCATTTCCTCAGTCTCTTCAGTTCGGGTTTCACATGCAGAGCGCGCGCGTCAAATAATTTATTGGTGATTTTAAATTTAAAGGAAAATTATATTTTTGGCGGAGTCCACCAATCCATGTATTGGCCCGAACGAGAGGCTGTGCTTCAATTGTTGCAGACAGTTTGGATAGCGCCGCCCTAGAAAAAAAATCATTCATCCCACCCACGCAACAAAACTTCGACCATTGCTGAGTCGATTTTGCAAGGGTCGATGTGCGTGTGATTTTCTTTGGACAACGTGGGGAATTCTCACCCCTGAAGTCTCATCGCCGGGTATAATTCGCACATTCATGGTAAGTCATTTCATGATTCCATGTGGTCCTTTGGAAACAGCATCATTCATATTTTTGCTGTTTCACACACACACATACATGTAAAACGTTGCGGTTGCGGTGCGTGGTAACGTCGACGTACAAGTTGCGCTTACGCACCCTCATCGTTTCTTGAATCAATTGGCAACGTTATGAATGAATGTCATCATTCACTGGTGAATACCATTTCATTAAAGAGGATAAGAAGAAGATTGTTTACATTTTTTTGTGTTAAGCTGACGGTGATTATTTCAATGTAATTAATTGTGTATTTTTCTAGTTACAGTTTATCCTAACTTCATTGTGTGTGGCCTACAGTCAAGGGGCAATCGTAAGTATAGACTTTTAATGCATACAATTGGCTATAATTATTTTTTCTTTTTTTTTTCAGGCAGCCTAGGTGTACTGGTGGATATTTTTGTATGGGAATATTGCCAGGCGTATAAAATAGATCATGGAATGCTCTATGAGCAAAACTACTGCCATTTAAATGCCTAGTTGAGGTGCTATGACGAACCTGGAAAAATTTGTGAGCATAGTTTGGCGGAATTGGTTCGTATTGTCACCATACGTATGGATTAGTAGTACTAATTTTTTTCTTTTTTCTTTCACAGGCAAATAAGAATCTTCAACGTTTGTAATACGGGCAATCGATACATTTGGTGATTGCTACACAACACCCAGACTACGAAAACCCCTTGATGAAGATCTAGGACAATTTGCAGTGCACCTATGGATTTCTCCAAGTAAGTCTCATTTATCGGTATTTAGGAATTCGGTGAAACCATTTTACAACGTTGTTTTTAGTTATTGTCGTGTAACAAAAAAAAGGTGTCATTTTTTAAAACAAAAGCAGTGAAGTGATTAGGTTGGGTTTGAAAAGTGTTAATCCCGTCAGCCACTAGGGATTATCTGTGGGTACATAGACATAAAAATTAGGTAATGAATATATAATAAATGATGACTGAAAGTAGCTTCTTGAGATTAGGTATGTGGGCCAGTATGGTCGTGTAGGTATATTAGAGGAATATGGAATTTCGATTGTTGGAATATGAAGTGAATGAATTTTTTGAAAACAACAATAGCAACAGGATGTTGTTGAAATGACCCTGTTATACATCAGAGGGGTAAACATTCAAAAAAAATTGTTTTGTTATACCATTATGTAATTTTTTAAAAAAATGAGTTTGTCGCAAAACTTGATTTGTGGTGGGTATTCATTTCTGACACAACTTGTGATAGGAGTCAAACATCCTGGATTATAATTTTTGTCACTAATCAGAAAAATTTAAGACAGTAACTGAACAGTAGGACATTTGTCATTTTGTAATTCTTTCCAAATTGAGAGTAACACTTCTCAATTTTGATTTTACTCTTCATATTAATACCATTGGTTAAAACATATTTTGGTTTTGACTCTTTGTTAACTAATTGATATTCTATACGAATTCCAAATTTTCCTGACCCTATAAAGGTTTCTAGTGAATGAGTATTTTTTTCTTGGCAGCAGTTAGAAACATTATGTGGTTGGAGCCTAACATGAAAATCTACCTCAATGGTCTAACTTGCCCAAGTATGCGATGGCATAGTTCCGACCTGCTACTGTTATGGGTGAGCCATTCATGGGGTCTAGATTCAGCTACATGGTCATTGGCCGTAGTTCTTGTTAGTCCCTCATAATCACATATCTGTTCGACACTTTGCCATAAAAAGATATCGTCCTCACTATGGGCTTTACATTTTTAGGTCCTTCACGTGGCAATTTCCTAAGGGTCTTCCTTGCATGTCTTCGATTTCATACATATTATTTCCAACTGGCTTCACTATTCTGCACTTGATATACTTTCTGCAAAATTTTGAATTAATATTTTTGCTAAAATCACTAAGGACGTGGTTTCGTTTATATGCCTCTTGTCCTGGTATAAACTTTACTGTTCTGGCACGTTGGTTGTAACGCTTCGAGCTCCTTTCGTATGCTTCATGCAAGTTTTTCGAAATTTTATTTCTGATTATATCTAATTTGTCCTTTCGATTTAATTCATTTATTTTGTGGTCGCAGAGAGATTGCAGTTGCCTAGCCAATTTATAGTCGCTTCCGTTTGTATACATTTCATAGCCAAAAAGGGCAAAAAAGGGTGTTACACCTGTGGCCGTATGTACCGATGATCTCAGAGCGCACTCAATTTCGGACAAATAAACGTCCCAATCTCTGTGATCATCTTCTAAGTATGCGCGTATCGCCGCTAGAACAGATTGGTTCACCCTTTCTGATGCATTTGATTGCGGTGAATAGGGTGCTGTTTGTAGGTGATTGATTTTATATAATTCGATCATGTCTTTAAACCCTTTTGACGTAAACTGTGTGCCATTATCGGTATGCACCGTTTCAGGTACACCAAATTTTCTAAAAATGTCCTCTACCAGAAATTGTATAATATTGGATGTAGTAGCCTCTTTCATTGCCTTGAGGAAAACAAATTTCGAAAAATGATCTACTACGATGAAAATATACGTGTTGCCTTTTTTGGATCTGGGATATTTCCCCAAAAAGTCCATATATAGTTTTTGGAATGGTCGTTCGGTAATGACCTCGTTCCCTATTTCTGGCTGCATATTCTGGTTAACAGGCTTTGTTTCCTTGCAGATTCTACAATTAGTGACGTATTTTTTTACCTGTACCGCCATTTTTGGCCAGTAATAAAACCTTTTCAAACGATGTAGAGTTTTTGCAATGCCTCCATGGGCTGCAGTTGTTTCGCTATGAGCTTTCTCGATTAAAAGATGAGTAAGGGACTCAGGGATCCATAACTTATACGGCATTTCTTGTTCTAGCTCAGCATCTATATCGCTTTTGGTGCGTTTGAAAATAAGACCGTTTTCAATTTTTATGTCTGGTAGTTTTGATAGATTATTCTCAATAGTTTCCATTAAATTTTTATACTCCTGACTTTCAAACTCCGTAGTTTCAAAATCAAATAAATCATCTATCGCCTCAAACTCCTCCACTACTTCCAATCGGGATAGCATGTCCGCCACTACGTTGTCTTTGCCTTTCCGGTAATCTATTTCAAAATTATATCCCTGCAACGTAAGTGACCACCGAGCTAGTCTACCACTTAAATCTTTGACTCCCATCAACCACTTCAAACTTGCATGGTCCGTTATGACTGTAAATTTCATTAACTCCACATAGGGTCTAAAGCGTTTAACAGCCATAACGGCAGCCAAACATTCCTTCTCTGTTACACTATAGTTGCGTTGGCAACTATTTAGCTTCTGGGAATAAAAGGCTATAGGGTACTCCTCGTCGTTTTCACCCTTTTGAAACAAAACAGCCCCAATACCATGCTCGGAGGCATCGCACTGAATAAAAAATTCTTTTGAAAAATCAGGGTGTTTCAAAACAGGTGCTGTCGTTAAGGCTATTTTTAACTTTTCAAAGCTTTCTTTTGCACTTTCGGTAATTATGAATTTTGAACCTTTCTTGAGAGTATCTGTCAGTGGTGCGGAGATGCTAGCAAAATTTTTAATAAATCGCCGATACCAGCCGGCAGTACCCAAAAAACTGCGAACATCTCTAGGGCTTCTTGGTACTTTTAAGTTTTTAATTGCCAATACCTTTTCAGGATCTGTTTTTAAAACTCCACCACCTATGATAAATCCTAAATATTTAAGTTCTTTGAAACAGAAGTTACTTTTCTTTAATCCTATCGTGAGATTTGCACGCTTAAGACATTCTGCGACTTCTTTTAGTAGTGTCAAGTGTGTCTCAAAATCTTCTGAAATAACTAATAAATCGTCCAAATAGATAAAAACGTTGGATTTTAGGCGTGCTGGAATCACCTTATCCATAAGACGACAGAGGCGTTGTGCAGCGTTGCATAGACCAAACGGCATCATTCTGAACTGATAGAGTGGACGACCAGGCACTGTAAAAGCCGTGTATGGCCTTGATTCTTCGTCCAACTCTATCTGCCAGAATGCATGTTTTAAGTCTACGCTACTGATGTATACCGTTTGATCAATTCTGCTGAGTATGCCGTCGATATTTTGGAGCGGGTATGCATCTTTTATTGTAACTGCGTTTAATTTACGTGCATCTAAGCAAAATCTATTTTTCCCTGGTTTCCGAACAACCGTGGTTCTATTATTCCAGGCGCTTTCGCTCTCTTCTATGACATTTAATTCCAACATCCTATCAATCTCTTCATACACTATTTCTTGCATTGCTGGTGATATAGGGTAGTGTCTATCTTTAATTGGATTCGTCCCTTCAACAAGCTTTATGACGTGTTTTTCTAATGTTGTGTGACCTAATCCTAATTTTTCGAATGATGGAAACAACTCTACAACATTTTGCAATCGCTGTTGTTGATCAGGATCCAACACATGCACTTCTTTTTCTGTTTGTGCATCCCCAGCAAATTTTTCTTGGATTTTTTCAAGATCTATTTCATGCACTTCTACTATGTCTGGAGCTAATTTAAAAGCTTTCCAAAAATCAATACCAAGATAAACTGGCTGTTCAAGATCAGGACACAAATAAAAGGATATTTCTTTTTCAGATTCCTTGAATTTTACCTTAACTCGTATTTTGCCTAAAATTCTATGTAATTGTCCAGATGCTGTTCTCACATTGGTATAATTAGATTCGGGTCGGATTTCTAATTCCTCTAACAACTCTCGACATCCTTTTCCTAAAACAGACACAGTGGCTCCAGAATCGAGTAAACCTTTTATTATTTTGCCTTTGATATCGATTGTGGCATATGGTCTAGGATCCGAAGTTTCATTGAACCTTCTCACTGATTCCACTAACATGTTCTTATTATTTTTGTTTTCTTTCCTTCTCTGCCTTAATTTCAAAATTCTTTCATATTTTTTTGGATTTTTGTTAGGTTTATGAGCTTCATAGTCGCTAGCAACTGGATTTTCATTTTCTGTTGTTGATGGTTTTGGTTCTTCACTATCGAATATATTTTTCCTAACTATTTCGTAATTGGCTCTCCTTATCTCAAGTGGTAGGTAGTGTCTTACAGAAGGGTAATTATTTGCTTTTGATTGGGTTACATCTGGTTTGACTGTGCGGGTGGGTTCGTTGAACAAGACTTCCCCGCTGTCACCTTGTTCATTCGGGAGTTTTCCGAAAGACATTTAGGGCATCTGGGTGCCACAGTGTTTGGTTGCCCACAACGGTAACAAAACAAAGCTCTTTGTGTTGATAAGCAGTCCATAAATCTGTGACCTGGTTTGCGGCAGTTCCAGCAAACTTGCCCCGCGGAAACTTCTGACACTTCTGGTATTTCATCCAGATTGTGATATTCATAGTCATATACTTCACTGCTTATTTCGTTCACCCGAATATTTCTACTGTTGGGAATTGGTACATTTCGCATTTCTCGTTTAGAACAAGTTTTTTCTGCTTGGATACATTCATTTCTCAACTGTTCCATTGAAGAAATGTACATTGGATAGACCATCCTGAAGATCTCACCCTTTAAATTTCTCTTTACTATTTGTATTAATTCACCTTCGCTTATTGGTTGAACTAACTTGGACCGTAAAGTATTAATGGTTTGAAAAAAATTGTCTATATCCTCTCCAGGTTTGAGTTTTCTGTCCACTATTTCGCTCATTACCTCATAATTCGACCTTGTGGTACTATATCTTCTAAATAAGGCGTCTTTCAAAGAAGACCAATCCTTCACAATCCCTGTTTTTATCTGAAGCCAGAACCATTCATAGGCTCCTCCAGCAAGCAATGATTGAAATTCGGCGAAAATTTCTTCCCACGACACTCTATATTGATTTTTCAAGTATTCTAGCCTGAAGACAAAGTCTTCTACGGACATTCCAGAATGACCTCCATCGAATTTCAGCTTAAATTTCTCCACTTTACTTGGCCTATCAGCATTATGGCTGGGAGCTGTAAACATCATGTTCGATGGTAACCTTTCTGGGATTCTGTTTGAATCAATACTTGGTGGGGGTGTCGTGAAATTAAATGGTATATTGGACTGTTGATTTCTTGTTATAGCAAGGTTATTGACCATGTCTCCTAACTTGCTTATGGCTTCGTAAACCTTTTTCATTTCGTCGCCAATGCATTCCTGAACTAAAGGTCTAAGATTTAATGATGCATTGGATACACTTTCTTCAACCATTTGTCTAACGACATTATTGCCATTGGAATTCATAGGTTCAGCCACTACAATATTCGGACTGACATGAGGGTTGTTGCTATTATTATGAATGTTTCTATTGGGATTTGCATTGATTGTTTGGGACATGTCAACTATGGACGGATCTATTCCTGACGGTGGATTCATCATTCTGCTGCCTTTATCTTTCTTTCGGAATTTAGGTAAGGTTTGGACGGAAATCCTACTAACATCAAAGGATGCTGTGCGGTTTCTTTTACTACGACGTCTGGTTTCTACTGTATTTTCTTCAGACATTCGCAGCTACTAAGTATGGGTAATTCTGCTTGGATTTTAAATTAGAAACAAAATATTTATGAGATTTTGAGATCATACAAATTTAGGAATAAAAGAAATAATAGAAGAAAATAAATAGATCAAAAGGAAGTCAAAATATTAAAAAAAATAAATAAATCTATAAATAGTCCAAAAATTAATAAAAGAAATAAATTATATAGAAATAAATAAAAAGTATAAAATGACATACAAAACAATACAGAACAATTTAAATTTCACAATAAACATATTAAGAGGTTTCTTAAAGATGGGGTTTATATGAGGTGTGTGTGTTTTTCATTTTTTTTTTCATTTCATTGATAGTATTATAAAATGTCCTTGCGGTTATCAAGACAGGATCGACAAAAATTGGACGATTACACAAATGTTTTAAAATACCATTCTTTTCGAGTTTTGCTCTGTGGCAAATTTTTCATAGATAACAAAAAACGATCTCACAAATAGGATCGGCAACTAACATCCTAATACCACGATTTGGATGACTATTGCACTTATCCCTGCTTCTCGAAAAATTAACTATTTCTACTACTTTACATATACACAAAAACAAAGGAACACTGGTCATTCACAATACAAACATTGTTACACACTAGACGAACAAGCTATTGCACTGACCTCTATATAATGGAAGTATTATCCTAAAAATCCTATATACCTTACACTAATATTGCACTTAACATGTTTTCCCATAGAAAACATGGCTCAATATCAGCCAGGTTGACGGATTTCGCGATATTACTTATGGCTATCTTGATTCCCTATATTCTATGGATTTAGTGACTAGGTGGTATTGCACTTTAAATATTCCTGTTCAAGTTTTGAACTTATTTTCTTTGGTTTGGGCGCCATCTGTTACGACTCCCTGTTAGGCGGCGCTAGAGGGGACCTTCCGGCTAGTTAGCGGTCTCTGGGCTATGGTCCTCAACCCGTCCACATCTCTAGCCCATCAGGGGCGAACACGAAAATGAACTTTAACTATTCAAACAAACAAGCACATTACATTCAAAACACAACACCTGCCTTGATAAGAGAGTATAGATGTTTTACTCTCACATTTTGCCCTCCCAACCATGGTTTCCAAACGCTCCAACGTATAAATTTGATTGGAAACCCCACAAACACACACACACTCACCTCATCACCTTTTTAGAATCCTCGCTAGATTAACAATTAAAACATATTAGTTATAGTAACAAATTAACACATATTACATTTATTCTTATAATATAAAACTTAAAGCTAAAACCTTGTCTTGGATTCTTCAACCCCAGATCACTCAATAAAACAATGAAAATAAAAAAAAATCAATATTAAAAATTCCCCTTTGAAACGCTAGAGATTCTTTTCAGTAAACACTTTTAAAAGCTGCTCATCAAATCCCTATTATAAAAGAGCTCATTTATAATGGTAAAATATGCCAAACCGGCGTTAGAACTACATACTACGAATCCCTAGTTTTCCTACAGAGAATTATATAATTTTAGACACTAAAAAACAATCTGGAGTCAAAATTAAAATCCTTACAAATTTATATAGAAAGTTGACAATCACAAAGACAGCACAAAATACACTCAAATACTTCGTCTTTTATAATGATTAATTATGATTATAATGACCAATTACATGGAAATATTTCTTTTTTTTTTAAATTTGGGGAATCTTTTTAGGGCAAAAAGGCATGGGTTTATTCCCAGCTCATTCTATGCATTTAGGTCTTAATATTTTGAATTCACCAATTTTAATATTTATTTTGTTATGCTTCCAGATAACCGCCTATCTTAGCTGAGTAGCACCGTTACCTCTGTTCCGGCCAAAAAATAAAGGAGGATTTAGATTACCATCGGCCACACAAAATTTGGTTTATGTTGCTGCTGGCAAAAACAGCTGAAAGGCCACACATCCACACACACAACACAAAAGGCTCGTTGGAGATCCAAAAAAATAATCACTGACCTCCTCTTGGGAATACCGGAGGCCAGTAGCAGATTGGTGTTGGCGTTTTTCTGGGGAACCTACCAAGAAAATATCTCCCGTTTATACTCATATCAAATCACCTCATTATAAGAAAACTCACGGTAATTTTTTGATTCCACCGGTTAACAAAATATATCATTAAATAAAAACGTTTACACATATATTGACTGTCGTTGTCTTTTTTTGGTATTTACTTGGATTTTTCTCAACAGTTTTGTGGTGCACTCAGACCTGTGACGGTTAATCCTAGACTAGAGCTATAATCTTGCTCCTACCCTTATTTATAGAGTCTAAATTTTCCTCCATTTTCATAAATTTTCCAATAATTTTTAGGAAAATACATTTAATGGCGAATGTTGCACTAAATGGCTACCCTTTTTCAGTGTTGATAAAAATGTAGTAATAAGTACACTGAACACAGCCTTATTTTTTTATTGATGTGGCTACACTGTTCATTTCCTCAGTCTCTTCAGTTCGGGTTTCACACGCAGAGCGCGCGCGTCAAATAATTTATTGGTGATTTTAAATTTAAAGGAAAATTATATTTTTGGCGGAGTCCACCAATCCATGTATTGGCCCGAACGAGTGGCTGTGCTTCAATTGTTGCAGATAGTTTGGATAGCGCCGCCCTAGAAAAAAAAAATTATTCATCATTGTAAATGACAATGTTAACGCCGTCAGCTTTGACATTTCACTAGTTCACCAGCCAGCCGCGCCATTTTAATTATTGGATGTTAGGTTACATTGATGGTATTTTTTATTAAATAAAAAATTAAAAAAAAAACATAAACAAAATAACAATTGAAATAGTACATATTCTAATAAACAACAACAAATTAAAAGATGAGAAACAAGAGAGCTACATATAACGGCCACTTAACGCCGTCAAACATGCACACCACTTACAATGTTGACGCCGTCCTGTGTCACATAACTCACCAGCCAACAGCCTTTTCTGTTCTTTAGGTTAGGATTGAAAGTATTGTTTATTATTAAATAATTAATTCGTTTTATGAATTAAAATGTTAGCAAATTTCGTCAAAACTTTAACACATCGTACACAAATTCGTTATACATATGAATTAACCAGACAACTGTGCTCCCAACAGAGCCCCAACAAAGAGCCAAAGAACTATGCCGACAAAAGTAAACAGGAGGAAGATGAAGCATTGCGAATTGAAGCCTCTCTGTTTGAACAGGCTTCCATAAAATATGAACCGGTAACAGCTGAAGAAGTTCTGCGTAAAAATATTAAACACAAATTAATAAAACGTGAGCAGCAACAACAGCCCAGCAATCAAAATGAATTGCCAAAACAAACAAATCCCAGACCGAAATTTATACAAAAGGCCGTGCAACAACACATGAAAAAGTCACGTCTGGAACGTGAATCGAAATCGAGATTAATAGATGATTTAGAATTGGGTTTGCAATATTTAAAATTGGATCTCAATGATCCACGTTTAACCACGTTGATGATATCGGCTCGCTCCAAAAAACGTCGCGATAGAGATGGACAAATTGTAATTGAGGGCAGACGTTTGATTTTGGAAGCTTTGGCATGTGAATTGAAATTGAATGCGGTGATTTTTAGTCAAAAGGAAGAATTGGCCGATATCAAGGAACAATTAAAAGAGGCCTTAAAGCGTAATCCCCAATGTAAGGTGTACAAAGTACCGCATCATGATTTGAAAACCTGGTCAACGCTGACAACACCACCTGGTGTTATGACCCTCTTTCAAAGACCCTCACTTGAATATATTGTAAATAAATCGGGAGATTGTAGTACTCCAGCGCTACCATTGACCGTGGTATGTGATAATATTCGTGAACCCAATAACCTGGGTAGTATTATTCGCACCTGTGCCGCCTTGCCCTGCTTTCAAATTGTCATAACGAAAGGTTGCTGCGATCCATGGGAATCGAAGGCGTTGCGTGGCGGTTGTGGTGGTCATTTTCGTGTACCCATCCGTGATGATGTTAGTTGGGAAAATGTCCCGCTAATGATACCACCCGAGCTGGCGGATAATTGTCATATATTTATTGCTGAGAACAATAGGGAAAAGCTGATGTCTAATAATTTCGATGTTGTTGATTATTCGGAAGTGCAACAAATTGGAGGGCATAATGTTGTGGTTATTGGTGGCGAGAGTCATGGTGTTAGCCAAGAGGCGTTTAGGTAAGTTGAAGAAGTGTTAGCCCAGAGGCGTTTAGTTAAGTTGAAGAATTAGGGGATTTATGAGGGGGAATTGGTTTTTTCTTAAAGAAAAAATTCCTCCGGAAAAAACGGTTCAGGACCCGAGTCATAAAGGAAAAGAATCCTTAAGTCCTTAGACCACATCCAAAGACATTTCATTCTATACTTTGGATCCGAAGACAAATTGTTTCTAAAGAATTCTATAAAAAATACTTCGGTTCCGTTTTATGAATTAAAATCTGAAGATTTTTTTTTTTCTATAGAAAAAAATACATCGGATCCGAAAAAAAAATTATTCGATAGAAAAAAATACTTCGGATTCGAAAAAAAAATTTTTCTATAGAAAAAATACTTTGGATTCGAAGAAAAAAATACTTCGGATTCGAAGAAAAAAATATTTCGGATCCAAATAAAAAATAGTTTTCTATAAAAATTGCTTCGGTCTTATAGAAAAAAATACTTCGGATCCGAAGTAAATTTTTTTTATAAAGAAATACTTTGGATCCGAAAAAACAAGTTTTCAATAGAAAAAAATACTTCCAATCCGAAGAAAAAAAATTGTTTTTCTATAGAAAAATTTTCCTATAAAAATACCTTGGTTCCGAAGTCATAATATACCGTTTTCCTCATACTAATTTATTTTTCTTTTTTCAGATTCATGTCCACTGTCGGATCTCGCGGAAAATGTATTAACATACCCCTGGCCGAGGGTTTTGACAGTTTAAATGTGGCATCAGCCCTAACGCTTATACTCTATGAGCTGCGTAAAAATATTCTCCAAGCTGAAAAATTGAAATCCCCCAACTCCGAGTCCTCCTACTCCACCACCACATCAACCCCAACAACAGAACCCTAAATGTTAAAATCAGACTCCATGGATTTTTGTTGAGACTTTAATTCTTTATTATGCATTTTTGTTAAATGTGTTGCGAATTTTATTTTGAAATGCTTAAAGAAATGAAAACTAAAAATGAAATGAGAGCAAAAGAAATTTAAAAAAAAAAATATGCAGGGCAAAAAATAATAAAGAATTATGGTAAACAAAAAATAATAATAACCCCGTTGTTTTTTCAACGTTAAACTATTAAATTATTATAAACATATTGATTTATTTTTTGTTAAACTTTTTTTTTTTTTAATGTTAAATAATATAATTATTATAATAATAATAAAAATATATATATATGTACATATTACATAGGAAAAGAGATGATGGTGTTGGGATATTTTTTTTTTCAAAATGAAATCGAAATTGAGATGGGAATAGAGAAGGGGGAAAAGGAAAACCAGCAGCATTGTAATAGCATTATTAATATTTAATAACAAAAACAAAAAATAGTGAACTTTAAAGTAAAAAAAAAAAATTAAAATGTAGAAAAGGCAAATGATAGGTTAAAGATAGGTTATGAGAGATGACGAACATGCAAATTGTAGTAACTTTTACAAATCTTTTTGCTAAATGTAAAATTATTGGAAGTAGTTTTTTTTTGTTATTTGCCTCTATGATTTTTTTTAAATGGGGGAGGGAGCTGACCAGAATGTTTATACTACCAAGAAAATACAGCTCAAATCTGAGGTCAATTTTTTTATAAAAAAAAAATACTCTACAAAAACGACAAATTTTTTCTATAGAAAAAATTTTCAGAATATTTTTTTTTCTATAGAAAAAACTGTCAGGATAATTTTTTCCTATAGAAAAAATTTCAGAATATTTTTTCTGATTTTTATTCAAAATAATTTTTTTTCTACAGAGAAAGTGCTTACTATAGAAAACGAATTTTTTCTATAGAAAACATTTTCAGTATAATTTTTTTCTATGGAAAAAATTTTCAGTATAATTTTTTTCTATGGAAAAAATTTTCAGTATAATTTTTTTCTATAGAAAAAAATTCGTCAGAATAATTTTTTTCTATAAAAAATTTGAAGGATAATTTTTTTCTATAAAAAATTTGAAGGACAATTTTTTTATAAAAAAATCGTTAGAACATTTTTTTCTATATAGAAAAAAATAGTCAGGACAATTTTTTTTATATAGAAAAAATTCGTCAGGACAAATTTTTCCTGCAGAAAAACTCGTCAGGACAAATTTTTCCTACTGAAAAACTCGTCAGGACAAATTTTTCCTATAGAAAAACTCGTCAGGACAAATTTTTCCTATAGAAAAATTCGTCAGGACAAATTTTTCCTAAAGAAAAAAATTATTGGGACAAACTTTTGTTATAAAAAAAATCGCCAGGACAAATTTTTCCTATAGAACAATTCGTCAGGACAAATTTTTCCTAAAGAAAAAATTATTGGGACAAACTTTTGTTATAAAAAAAATCGCGAGGACAAATTTTTCTATAGAAAAAATCGCTGGACAAATTTTTCCTATAGAAAAATTCGTCAGACCAAATTTTTTTTATAGAAAAAAATTGTCAAGACAAATTGTTTCTATAAAAAAAAATCGTCAAAACAATTTTTTTCTATATAGAAAAAATAGTCAGGACAATTTTTTTTTTTTTATATAGAAAAAAATCGTCAGGACAATTTTTTCCTATAGAAAAATTCGTCAGGACAAATTTTTCCTATAGAAAACTTCGTCAGGACCAATTTTTTTTATAGAAAAAAATCGTCAAGACAAAATTTTTTTATAGAAAAAATCGTCAGGACAATTTTTTTTCTATGGCAAGGATATTTTTCTATAGAAAAAATATTCCTGAGCTGAGGAAAATTTTAGGAAAACAAATGAAAATTATTTGCCTCATTTATAATGGGCATGGTTTGTTTGGTTTTTTCATGCAATATTATTTTCAAATAGGATGCCATGGTTCTTCGTTTTTTTCAGATTTTTTGTTTAAATCCCTTATTTTTTTGTAGCCTACAACTCTAACTAAACTTAAATTAGGGCTTTTGCTGTTCTTCTTCTTTTCATCATCATCGATGCGATCGTTATGATCATTAACATTGTCATCATCATCACCATAGTTGTTGTTGTTTTTTGATCCAGTATGCATTTATGAGGTTGTTTCTGTTGTTGTTGTTGCATTTCTTCCAATTTTCTTAAACTCGGCTAAAAATTGAAACCCCCTTGGGGTGCACCCAAATCTGTATTAAACGCATACTGATTACCATCGACCGAGGGTAAGACATGTTCCACGACTTCTTCATTGCAGAAATATTGTTCGATAATATTAAAGGATTTGTGATAGATGTCACGATTCTCGTGCGATTGTAAATATTCTATTTTGTCTAAGCCTAAAAAGGGATGAGAAAGAACGATTTAATTTTATTTTTATAAATTTAAAATAAAAATTTCTTTTTCACATACCTCCACATTCCTCAATGGCCATGGCATAGGGATTTGGTCTCTCGGGGAATTTCTCACCGGCTTTAAGTATATTTTCCAAAGCATTTAATGCCACCTGAACAATATCGGAATCGACCACAGTTAGGAAATCACACATTGGTATAATGCAGCCGAGATGGACCTGGGGGGAGGGTAAAAGAAAAGGAAATTTATTTTATGATGACGGAATAAAAATTAAATATTTCGGGTCTGAAGCTCCTGAGGATTTTTTCTGTAGAAAAAAATTCTTTAAGGCCTGAAAGTTTTTTTATAGAAATTTTTTTTCTATAGGGTCCTGTAGAATTTGTTCTATACGAAAAAAAAAATTCTCAGGTCCAGAGATTATTTTTTTCTATAGGGTCCTGGATCCTGTAGAATTTTTTCTATATGAAAAAATTATCACAGGTCCAGAGGGTATTTTATTTTTCCTCAGGTCAGAATTTTTGTCCAGAATATCCTGTCTTCAGAACCTGAGGATTTCTATAATCATTATGCGGATTACGTCGACGATTTATTGTTCGGTCTCACCACAGACCTTTTTTCATCATGAACAAGCGTTCGATGATGTTCATTGCATACAGTGCATTTTCTTTAACTATACGGACTCGGTCTCAGAGGATTTCTATAATCATTATGCGGATGTCGCCGACGATTTATTGTGCGGTCTCACCATAGACTTCTTTTCATCATGAAAAAGAGATCGACGATCTTCATTGCATACAGCACATTTTGATTTGCCTTTGACGGGAATCCTTAGCTTGATGGGGGCGGAATAAATATTATATTATTATATCACATTTGCTTACCAAATATCGTATCTGTTCGGCAGTACCACTACTGGTGGCATTTGTTATAGCCCAGGCAGCTTCTTTTCGTGTTTTGAAATCGGACGATTGCAGCATTATATTAATTAGATAGGGGAATATATTTGCATCGATTACAGCCTGTATCTGTTGACGATTACCAGCGGCAATATTTGAGATCGTCCAGCAAGCTTCTTTCTTTATTGTGTCCATGGGTGAGGTTAACAATTGGCCAATGCAGGGCAATGCATTACAATTTAAAATGACTTGGGTTTGGACATCATCACCGGTGACGATGTTGCCAACGGCACGCAGGGCGGCTGTGACAACATTATTTTGGGGGTGCCTGCGACAATAAGAATTAGAATTAATAAATTAAATCAAAATATCCAAGGAAGCATAGCTTACATTAGCAGTTCAACCAAACGCCGACACACTCCAGCATCTATAACAGCTTGAATTTTATCATTTGGTCCATCCGACAGATAGCTAATGGCCCAACATGTATCACTTAACACATCCGTATCGGTATGATTGAGCAAACGTGCCAATATGGGTAGACCGTGTACGATTTTTGAAAAATCAGCTGGAGGATTTTTGCCACGACACAAATTCGATAGAGTCCAGACGGCATTACGTATCATGGTTAAACGTTCGGTGGTGCTGAGGACACTATTTTTTGAAAGGAAGAAAGAAAGAATGCAATTAATAAATTGGATTATAAAATATGAGAATGTGTGACTTACTGCAATAGCGGCTGCATAATACCCGAATTCAATAAATGATCCCGACATGCCGGAGAATCACCGGCAATATTACCCAAAGCCCATACAGCCTGTTCCTGTACATCATCGTGGGGACTTGATAGCAATTCAATGAAGATGGGTACACCACCCGCTTCAATGACAATTTTTGTTTGTTGTGATGTTCCGGAAGCAATGTTTGTTAGTGTCCAAGCTGCTTCGAACTGTAAGAAGAGAGAGGGAGAAATTAAAAAATATTAAATGAAAAAAAAAATATATATAGAAAAAAAATTGCCCTCAGATGATGAGCATTTTGTTTCGAGAGGAAAAAATAGCTGAGGATTTTTTTTGCGATAGGTAAAAATTGCCCTCACCGAATCCGGATTTTTCGATAAAAAAATTGCTCTCATCTCCTGAGATTTTTTTTTTTTGATAGGAAAAAATTGCCCTCATCGATAGAAAAAATACCGTCAGCGAATGCGGATTTTTTCCGATAGAAAAAAATTGCCCTCAACTGCTGAGGATTTTTTTCGATAAAAACAAAATATTGAGGATTTTTTTTCGATAGAAAAAATTGCCCAAAGCAGCTGATTTTTTTTTTGATCGGAAAAAACTGAGAATTGTTTTCAATAGAAAAAATATTTTCTACAGCAAAAAATCGTTTCAGATCCTGAAATTTTTTTTACAGGGAAACATTTTTCTCAGTTCCTGAGAATTTTTTTACAGGAAAAAAATCTCTGTTCCTGAGAAGTTTTCTAAGGTTTTGAGATTTTTGTCTATAGAAAAAATTTACTCAGACATTTTTTTCAATAGAAAAAATTTCCTCAGAGATTTTTTCAATAGAAAAAATTCTGTATTTTTTTTTGTAAATTATAATATGAAGAAAAAAACTATCATCTCACCTGCAATGAAGCATTGTTATTGTTCTTTAGAAATTGTACAAATCTCGGTACAATACCCTTTTGTATAACTTCTTCTATGGGAGGATTTGGATCTCTTGATAAGAGTTTACGGAATTTTTGTGTTGCCTCCAATTGAACACTTTCAATATCACTATATAAAGCATCGATCATTTCTTTTTTAATGATGGTGGTGGTCCCCGCCGTTGTATGTCCTTGCTGCTGCTGCTGTTGTTGTTGGGGCATTGGTATGACATAGTCTTGTTGTTGTTGTGTTGTCTGCTGCTGCTGTTGGTGATTAAGCACCGTCTGAGGTATTTGTTGGAACTGTTGTTGTTGATCATTATGATTTTTGGTTGATAAATCTAAACCGGCTTCAATTTTTTGCATATCATTTGGAAGCATTTCAGATTCCTGAAATTTGACAATTTTTTTAATAGAATTTTTAAATAATTAAACAGAAAAAAAACCTCACCTGCATGGCATCATTATCCATACTACTACTGGGAGGATTATCCAGGACCACATTTCGCCGTTTGGTTAGCTGTTGTTCCCGTTTTTGTTTGCGTAGCTGTATGCCTTCTTCTTCGCGTCTTCTACGCATTTCCGATGAATCCATGCCAGCATTTTTATAACGATGTCGGTGACTGGTGGCTGACATATTGGCTGGAAAAAAATAATATAAACTAAAATTAATAAAAAAAAACTTTAAAAAAATGATTTTATAAAGAAGAAAAAAATACTCATCCACTATCCCTTAAAAAACCAGGGGCGTGGTTATTTCCCAAATTTGTTATGGGTTTTTTTCACATCTCTTTACCAAAGGTATGGTAATATACACAAATAAACAACTTTTTATATAAACATTTAAAAAGAAAATAAACTTTTACTTTTCTTAAATCAATGTAAAGATGTTGTCTACTATTTCCCCTTTGATAGATGACAGCACCGCACTACACACACAGTTTATTATTTATCATCATCATCACCACTAGCTCACAAACATCATCATTATTACGATCATAATCATTCTTGTCATTATCGCCATTGCCAATATATCCAACCAACCACATGAATTAACAAAAACAACAACAATAAAAAGTGCATATTCTATCCCTGCCTTTTTCTTTTTTTCCTTATAGCACCAACCAACTTTCGTACGTACAACCACTACACTGACACACACACTCTCATGCATATGCCTGCCTGCATGCATATGGGGAGAGAGAGAGCGAGAGATGGATGAAAAGAAAAAAGTATTTCTTCACACTTTTACTTATAAAACACACGTTTTTCCAACAACAAATCTATGCAGGTTTTCCCGATATTCCATTATAATTTTTTGTAATTTCTTTAATTGCGAATTAATTAAATTGTTTTATAATTATTAGTATTAAATTTACCTATTTTCTTAATGGATTTTGTGCTGAATTTGTTAATATAATTTTTTTTGTGTTAAACTGAGGATAGAGTTGTGTCGTACGAGTTCAATGCAAGGACTCTGTGAAATGAACGTAGGGGAACTATTTCCCATTGACTGACAGTTGTTTATCTAGTGCACCTAGTTCATTGCATTCGGTGAAATGAATACATTTTATGTTGGTTTGTGAAGTTGACATTTCTGTTAAGCGCCCTATTCACTGAAAATAATACAATTGATTAAAAAAACAAATTCTAATGCGTTTATGACAATTAAAATCCACTTCTTTACTTGACGTTACGTTATGGAATTGCCAATTTTAAACATAGTGGATTTTATTGGCTGCGTAAGTGTAACTGAAAGTTTAGGGTACATTTGCACCGAACAAGTTTTATTTCACATTAATACAAGAGAAATTAAAAAACAAAACATGTATACAGTGGAATTGACATTTGAAACCCACTGGGTTAACGAAATCCGGTACAATGTAAACGGCATATAAAATACCATACAAAAGCAGGGTACTTGTATAGACATATAGTACTTTTACATTGTATTGGAATTAGTAAGAACATTGGAGATAAATATTTCAGAGGAGGTAGATGTTGCTCAATGACAGCCGTTATTCGCTCTTCCAGAGGACGATGATTCCTTGCCAGACTTGCTCTCCTTCCTGTTCCGACCAACGGTGGGGCTACTCAAAGCCTTAGCTCCAACCACTTCACCTTTGTCAATTGGCGTAGAATCGGGCTTTGAGATAGAGCCCTCCACACGTCGACCACCCTTATGGATGACAATTTGTGTTGCGATGGGCTCAACAGCCTTCTTCATTGCCTTTTTACTAGGGTTAGGCTTCGGGTCAGAAGTCAGATTCGCACATTTGTCAGAGACAGTGGGCTTCGCCGACTCTGGTACTTTGCTCGTTTCCGAGGTCTCCATGGAGATTTTTGGCCGAGTCGTCTGTTTCGGCAGGGAGATCCTGTTCAGCTGGAGCTCACCATGAAGGGCGTGCGAATAAGTTCTTTCGAACTTGTTTACGAATTTCATCTTGCCCTTGATGAGATGAACCTCCTTCTCCGAAAGCAAAAGTCTATACTTCCTTGGTTGATGCTACAGCAATCCTTCTGTGTAGATCTGAGGCTAGAATCACCGTAGTGTCCAGTTCATCATCAGTCAGGGAAAGATTTAGTAGCAGTTCCTCCAGTAGTGTATCCACACTTTGTAGCAAGTACAGTTGCAGGAGCCAAGGCATCCACACATAGAACAGCCGGATCACAATCGCTTGATCTCGACAACACGTGGCTTGTGATCTCACCAACAATTGCCTTCGGGGTACAGTAGCCGCCAGCATGGTGGGAATTCCTACGCGAGGTTGGAATTTTTGTACTTCTTTATGACATTTAGGTGCTTGTTTATTCAGCTGAATTCCTTCTCGCTAGGTCCTTATCTACGTATCGCTGACAATAATAAATAGCCCTTCGATACGCCAACTAACCATCGTTTCTTTTGGCTTGACATTTCGTGGTGCAGTAGCCGCCAGCAAGGGTTCCAAAGATGCTTTGTATCACTCGCTTTTAGGAGTGATGGCCTGTCGACTGAAGTGAAGGTTCTACTTCGGAGGAGCCCACACCCACGTCCCCTGTCGATTCGAGGATATGAATCTGATAACACACATATGTCAGCGGGATACTTTCTTGTCTTAGACGGATACTGCCGTATTCCTCAATGAGGCTGCTGTATTTCTCAATGGAAATCAAGTTCGACCCAAAGTCACCCTCTCCCACAGTTGGCGCCCGTTGCGACATGCGTCAACATACGCTCATTGATTAGTGAGAAGAGTCCGTGTCTGAATCTGAGTTCATATTTCGAGTATTTGTGCTGAAGGTGACAAACCATCCACACCAACATCAGTGCAAGAATTTGTTATGGGTTTTGGGGGTTTTAAAATGGTTTGGGCTCCACAGACATCGATTTGTGGAGGACCTGTGGTCAACCATGGCAAGGACTTGGTAACTAAATCTAATGCACATCGATGCGCTCAGGTATCGTTGAGGCTCCCTTCGCATATAGTCGGAACCCGGCTTCGAGTTCGCAAAGGATAAGGGAGTTATCCTTTGGGAAAGGAGACTACTGACCCATAAGTGTAGTTAAATATAGGTGCGCCTGTACACTTCGCCTCGTGCGTCCCGAAGGTCATTGACACTCGGTTATTTCCGCGACTTTTAGTCGAATTTTAAGTCAATGGTAAAAATCGAAAAGTCTAAAAATCTACTATTTTGGCCAATGGTGAAAATCGAAAGGTCGACTTTTGCTAAAAAAAACATTATTGTGTTTTCCACTATCCGCAACCTGTAGACCTGTCCCATAGCATTCAGCTATGTTTCCGATCGCAGGTATAAGGTTGCAACATTGTTTTTTAAGATTATATCCGCGATCGGCAGAAAAACGAAACTCATATATTCTGTTAGCTTTCTGAATGGATACAGAAGAGGCACTTCATGTCAAAAAATGTTCAGCATTTTGACATATCTTTGACATAACAAGCCACTATAAGAAAATTTTAACTTTTGAATTGCTAAAACCTATCTTGTATTATTGTACCATCTACATTATATTTTTTAATTTAATTACTTCTTTATTTACGTCACGATTGAATCCAAATTATAATTTAAATACCAATTTATGCCTAAATAATTACAAGGAATCCACCTTAAATCATAGCTACAATTATTTTAAATATACCATATTACATATTTTAAATCTTTGCTTTTTTATTTTTTTAATTTATTAATTTATTTTTTTATTTAATTTAAATTCAAATTGTTTACTTTTCAACCCAACCTAACTTTTCTTCTTCTACTTGTTCATTGCAAAACATTTGGTAATCACTTTAAATGATTAACAAATCATTTGACGGCGTTCAATGCAAAAATCACGACTCTATACTCCCACTTGTCAACATAACGTGTGTGAGAGAGTTTGCCGAGTGAGTGAAAGAGAATAGGAATGAGTCTAATTGGATAAAATACTGCATTTATTAATGAAAAATATATAAATTAAATGTAAATTAGAATAATTTATGAAATTTAATAAATTAAAATAAATAATACGGTTAAAAAGAAGTGTTTTCGTATTAAATAGTATAATAGTATGCAATAAATAACAAAACAAAGCTGGTGTTTACAATTGCAAAAGAAAGCAGCAGCAGCATATGTTTAGCAGCCTACTTTACATACCAACAGACATACCTATGTATCTTTGAATGAGAGTTGAGCTGCCTGCCTAGCCAACTTGCCGTATCTGTGTGTAGTGTATTTTTTTTTTGCCTGCTTGCTAGAAAATCCAACTAAAAAATCATAAAACAAACAATAAAGAGAAAAAAGTAAATTAGTACACACTTGTTTGTTGGAGATTAATAACCATTGAGTGAGCGGCGAGTGAGTTAACGTCGGATAGTTTTGCATTGACGTGTTTCTTGTTTTTTGAACGTCTGATAAAAAAATATTTCTTTCTTTTTGTTAAGTTAGTATCGTTCTTTAGCCCAAAGAATTTCGTGTTTTTGTAATTCTTCTCATCCGGTGGTGGTGGCCGTACGTGTACATTTCTTAATATATAAAAAAATTATTAAAACAATAACAACAACACCAACCATTTTGAACTAGAATAAATATTATCAATAAGAATGAGTGAAACACCCCAAACCAGCAGCACCAAGAAACGTCAAAAGACGGTAAGTTATTCATGTTTGTTTTTGCTTGATCTATGTACTAAAGGAATTCTAATTGGGTTATCAAATAATTGTATTAGAAAAAAAAAAACAGAACAGAAGAATGAAGAAACAGCTGTTGACCTATATACATGCACATATACATACATATCAAAAGAAATTTACGGTATTTGTCTCTGGGAAACAACAAAACTAGTTGTTGGAGCGTTGAGTTATTGGCTATTGACATGTGTCAAATGTTTATGTTTACATTGTTCCGTGTCATTTCTCTGATGAGATGATGTTAATGTGACGTGTATGTTTTTTTTTTTGTATAAACAAATTGATCAAGGAACAGCATGCACATAACGGCAACAGGAAATGAGGAAATTATGAAGAGATAGAGAGAGAAATCACATGAGAGTTGTACATCTCCATATGCCATATAAATCAGTTGATTGAAATGTCATCTTTATCATTTGGCAAATGCGTCAATTTGATGCTTGGGTGTCAAATGTTTATGTTTACATTTTTCCTCTCATTTCTGATGGGATGATGTTAATGTCACGTTTATGTGTTGTTTCTGCATAAACAAATTGATCAGGGAGTAGCATGCACATAACGGCAACAGGAAATGAGGAAATTATGAAGAGAAAGTGAGAGAAAAACTCAAAGAAATCATAAGAGAGCAGAACATCTGCATATGCGCGGTTTTATATTTGCCGGGATCGGGATCGGTGTTGAGATTTTCTCTCTCTCTCAGTGGTAAATTGTGAATTGTGTTGGAAAACATTACCACAGGTAGGAACAAAAAAGTGCGAAAAGGTACCTAAAATTCTACTTCAAATGATAATAAATAATAATTATCGAGAAATATCGGCCAATATTTATACCAGTTATTTGCATAAATAATATATGTTATAATTTAAGCGTAAATGTATTCACAAATAATAAAAAATCTAATTTTTGTTTTGGTACGTTTATGTCAATTCGTACCTTTGTGAACAAAAAGTACGCTTGTTACAAAATTAAAAATAGCGCAACTCTAATTACTCTCTCAAGAGAGAGAAACTCTCAACACCGATCCCGATCCCGACAAATATAAAACCACACTATGTGTCCAATGCTGTCATGCATGCCCTATGGTGTGTGGGGCCCTTTATAAACAAATTAATCAAGGAGGAGCATACACATAACGGCAACAGGAAATTAGGAAATTATGAGAGAGAGAGAGAGAGAGAGGGAAACTCAAAGAAATCACAAGAGAGTGGTACATCTCCATATGTGTCATATTAATCAGTTGATTGAAATGTCATTTTGCAAATTGCGCCAATTTGATGCTTGGGGAGGTTAGAATTAAAAAAGAACAAAGTGAATTGCTTCACATATTTCCTGGCAAAATTTGTGTGAGTTATTCAGCTATAATTCAATAAAAGATTTCCTTTTAATTTTCTTTTTATTTTAACCAATAAAATAGATAATGAAATAATAAATGAGACATAAAGCAGAGCCCTATTGTAGGAATAATTTTTGGGGGATCAGCCGACGAGCCATGAAATGAAATTTTCAAATGCATACTTTTGCAGTCCCAGCAGAGCTACAGGTTTTTGTTTTTGAATTGAAAGACAACAAATTTAATTTCTTTATTTTTTCATTTCATATCGATGATAAGGAAGATATGCCGTTTATAATGAAAACCAAAATCAGCTAAAATGCCATCGCCAGAATTTGAATTTGTATAACTAAATGCATAGTGGCAGCCCTATGTGATCGCATCTTTGAGGTTTTTAAGACGGTATGAAAGAAAGGAAAAAAGTGGCCAATATTACCAACACATCGAAAAATAACACGCGTCATCGTCTCGTTGAAAGTAAACATTTACCAGATCAACCCATTTATAACTTCGGCCATAATGAGTAACGGAATCCATTTTAGCATTACTGCTGATCCACATACATTTTTGAAATTTAGCTTACCATCCTATCTCCTCAAGAAGAAAGACTGATCGAACTGGAGATTAGGAGTTGTGTAGACACCACCTTTCTTAGCAATTCACAGCACGCCTATATTAAGGGCAAATCTGTGGAATCTGCACTGCATGAGGTGGTAGGTGATATTGCAATAGAGAAAATTCTAACTTTACATTGGCCGCCTTCCTAGATATAGAAGGAGCTTTCAACAATGTCGAACTTTAGACCATAAACCACTCAGTTAAAAATGTTAGCATTTTTAAATTTTTACTTGTTGGATAGATAAAATGGTAATTAGCTGAATTATAAATTCAAATGTGGGGAGACTAAAATCAGGAAACAGTAACTAGAGGTACATCTCAGGGCCGTTTCCACGACAGAGGGGTCTACGATCCGAAACGACCCGAGTCTTACTCGGCCAACGTCTGTCACCTCAGCCCATTGTGTAAAAGCAATAGGGCTGCTACAACAACAACAACATCTCAGGGCGAAGTACTCTCACCGTTGCTATGCCTATTGGTAATCAAAAATATACTGATGGAACTGGAGAGAAAATTATATGTGGAAGACGTGGTGATATTGATTTCCGGTAAATTTCCATTATACAAAGCTTGGAGTTAATCCAACAAAGTCATAATTGATAATGTTCAGTAGGAAACCTAAACACGGCGACTTTGCTTCACCAACACTGGATGTCGTTATCTCCAGTAGAGACGACTGGAACAGTACTAACCCTCCTCTGAACGGTCTGACTTTTTATACAGACCGATCCAAGATTGAAGAAGATACCGGGGCTGGCGTCTACTGTGAAGGACTAGACCTTGAGCTTACCTACAAGTTGGATAGCAAATGTAGTTTTTTTTCAAGCTGAAATTTTCGCGATTTAGAAGGCAGCTGAATTGATAAAAAGTCTGGATGCAGAGATCGTTGAACCGGTGACTATCTTTATGGATAGTCAGGCGCCTCTTAATGTCATCAAATCCTGTGCCATCAAGTCTGAGGTCGTCCTCGAGTGTAGAGCAGTTTTGGAAACTAGCTTACAGCTATCGGCTGTGCTGGGTACCAGGCCACTGTGACATCATCGGTAATGAAACAGCAGAAGAGTTAGCTAGACGAAGATTTCAATCTACATATCTAGCAATCGATTACTCAATCAAATCACCCATCTGTCACATTTTATTTTTTTTATAATTCTAGGTCCCAGCAGGGGGTGTATTTTTAAAAAATTTTGTGTAGAACCCTCGGGCAAGGCGTGGATTTTTATAAAATATATTTTAGATTTCACAGCAAGGCGTGGATTTTTATAAAATACATTTTAAAGGTCGCAGAATGGCGTGGATTTTTATAAAATACATTTTAGAGGTCCCAGAAAGGCGTGGATTTTTATAAAATACATTTTAGAGGTCCCAGAAAGGCGTGGATTTTTATAAAATAAATTTTAGAGGTCCCAGAAAGGCGTGGATTTTTTATAAAATACATTTTAGAGGTCCCAGAAAGGCGTGGATTAAAAAAATATTTTAGAAGCCTTAGGCAAGGCGTAGATTTTTAAAAATTATATTTTTTAAAAGGCAAGGCGTAGATTTTTTAAGAATTATATTTTTGAAAAGGCAAGGCGTAGATTTTTAAAAATTATATTTTTTAAAAGGCAAGGCGTAGATTTTTTAAAAGGCAAGGCGTAGATTTTTTAAAATTATATTTTTTAAAAGGCAAGGCGTAGATTTTTTAAAATTATATTTTTTAAAAGGCAAGCCTTGAATTAAAACAAAAAATATTACAAAACCATTCAAGGCTAGAATTAAAAAATATATATTTTTACAAAACCATGCAAGGCTTGAATTAAAAAATATATTTTTTCAGAAAACCAGGCAAGGCTTCAATTAGAAAACCATTTTTAGTAGGCTCAATAAGACATGGATTTAAAAAATATTTTGTTTTTTCAGAATTTTGTGAAACTTTCAAATAATGTTATAAACTTAATACACCACCCACTGCATTGTAGGGAAAGGGGCACCCAGTATATTAAGTTAAATGATAAGCCTTGAAAGCTATTAAAATTTTAAAGTAGGTTTGGTGGCGATTATCTTGCTTTTTTAATTGAGATAACGTTTTTTTCAAATATTATGGCACTGATATGACAACCCAGTGACATTGGCCTTCTAGAGACTTTTGATTGTTTCAAAAAAGGGTAGAAACAAAAAAAAAACGATTGCCTACTTTAAGGCATTCAAAATAAATTATTCACAAGAATTGGAGGAGAGGAGTGAGATTGCCCTGCAGTCAGAAATATTTTTATTGAGTTGTTAGATAAGGATTTTGAATTTTATAAAGGTATGGGTTTTTAATGTACTGGTATGCTTATCTGACAGAAATCATAAAATATTTTTATTTTTGGATTCCGAAAAGTAAATGGTGAAAATGTAGCATACATTTAGGATTACCTTTTCGGGACTATTAAAAATAACAAATCGAGACCATCAGTTTGCTTTTTCTAAAAAAATATTTTTTTTTCAACATCTAAACCTTGCCAGGACCTTCAAAAAAATTTTTTTAAGAATCCACCCCTTGCCTGGACCTTCAAAAAGTTTTTTTAAGAATCCACCCCTTGCCTGGACCTTCAAAAAAAAAATTTTTAAGAATCCACGCCTTGCCTGGACCTCCAAAAAAATATTTTTAAGAATCCACGCCTTGCCTGGACCTTCAAAAATTATTTTTAAGAATCCACGCCTTGCCTGGACCTTCAAAAAATTATTTTTAAGAATCCACTCCTTGCCTGGACCTTCAAAAAATTATTTTTAAGAACCCAGGCCTTGCCTGGACCTTCAAAAAATTATTGTTAAGAATCCACGCCTTGCCTGGACCTTCAAATAATTATTTTAAAAAATCCACGCCTTGCCTGGACCTTCAAAAAATAATTTTTTAGAATCCACGTCTTGCCTGGACCTTCAAAAATTATTTTTAAGGATCCACGCCTTGCCTGGACCTTCAAAAAATTATTTTAAAGGATCCACGCCTTGCCTGGACCTTCAAAAAATTATTTTAAAGGATCCAGGCCTTGCCTGGACCTTCAAAAAATTATTTTTAAGGATCCAGGCCTTGCCTGGACTTTCAAAAAATTATTTTTAAGGATCCACGCCTTGCCTGGACCTTAAAAAATTATTTTTAAGGATCCACGCCTTGTCTGGACCTTCAAAAAATTATTTTTAAGGATCCACGCCTTGCCTGGACCTTCAAAAAATTATTTTTAAGGATCCACGCCTTGCCTGGACCTTCAAAAAATTATTTTTAAGGATCCACGCCTTGCCTGGGCCTTCAAAAAATTATTTTTAAGAATCCACGCCTTGCCTGGACCTTCAAAAAATTATTTTTAAGAATCCACGCCTTACCTGGACCTTCAAAACATTTTTTTAAGAATCCATGCCTTGCCTGGACCTTCAAAAAATTATTTTTAAGAATCCACGCCTTGCCTGGAATGTAACCTTATTTTTTAAGGATTTTTTGTTATTTTTAATTTTTTCTTTGACCTTCTCTAAGTAGAAATTTTAATGATTGCTTTTGTAATTTAATTATTCAAAAAGATAAACTGTTCTTCAAATAAATTTTGCTTCAAGAATTATCAAATCACACACACACACCAACAAGTTTATGGAAATCATACAGCACTTAAGATTTGACTGCACACACAGACACACGTTCAAATCAAACATTTCATTCTCAACTTAAGTAGCTCGATGAATCTGGGTCAGTGTAGTGAGGTGTGATGTTGGCTATACACTGTTTTATGATCGTTGAGAACAATAACAACTCTTTGAAAATGTTGAATGAGAAAAAACACACACATAACTACTAATCAACAGAAATAATAAAATAGCAAAAAAAAAAAATAAAATAAAAAAACGTCTGGTCAGTTCAGCATCATATGCTGCAAAACATCATCATCTGGTCATTGAACTCTCGTTCGATGTTTGAAGAAAGAATGCAAGAAAATAATTATGAAATAAAAAATTAACATTATTGAGTTAAAAATAATTTTGAAAACTACGAATTTAAATAAATTATTTTTTTTTTTGCAAAATATATTTCAAGTATTGAAACCCTACCTAGGGGTGAGTCATGGTTGTATTTCTTATCGATTCAATTTCCATTTCCAACCACCTATCAATACTCATCTCATCAAATTCGAATTCACATGTCCAATGCTCAGAGTAATCAAACAAATCAAAACAAATTTTGCCGAATATTCTAAAAAATGTTTAAAAAAGGCAGAGATGTTTACATGGCCCAGTGTATGCCGGAGTTCAAATCCCAAACAGATGTTCTTTTTGAATTGAATTGTACAGTGCGGAATTTTCTGCTGTGAAGAGCAATGTCACTGAACTTAAGCAGTCCGTTAGTGATTTGAAGTTAACTGTCAGTGAAATGAAAAACACTGCTATTAGTGTGAAGAATAGATTAATGGATAAGAGTCCATGAAGTGGAATTATACAATGCTATGCTGCAGCGCAGACTGAATCGGTCGAATGTCATTATTAGAGGACTGCCGGACAATATTAAAGACCTTAGAGCGCTAACTGTTAATATTCCTAAGGTTTGTGGGATGTACCTGGTGCCTAGAGATTTGCAGCAATGTTGGTTACATTTCTGACCGTAAAGCGGTGCTGGTGAAATTTAACTCTGTTCAGGATAGAGATTCTCTGATGCGTAACTACTCTAAAAAAGGGGTCGTATCCTTCTGAAGGAAGTCATTGAATATTGCATTGTGCAATCTCGAGTGTATATAAATGAACACTTAATTAAGTAGGCCTCCAAATTTATATATGCCTGTAGAGATTTGCTTAATAGGAAGCATATTAGAAAATTTAAGCTGCTTAATGGTGACCAGCCCTTGGTAGAAGTTATTCTTTCTGATGGAACGAAAACTATGTTACATTCTTTATTACTACGAAATCTCCTACTTTGAATGAGCTGACTTTTTAACTTTTTTCCATGGACTTTTGTTCGTTATACTTCTGTGTATTTATAATAACGGCCTCTGCTTTGTCTCTTATTTCCTCAATACCCCAAGTAGGAGATTTCGTAGTAATAAAGAATGTAGACACAACAGTAGGAGTTAACAAAAAGCTTTTATCAAAATTTAAGGGTCCTTATGTCATAAACAAGGTGCTGCCAAATGATAGATGCGTAGTCAAAGACAGATGAAAATTGTCAGATCACCCAAATTCCTTATGATGGAGTGATCGAAGCTTGTAACATAACAATCGGGCGAAAGGACACAGAACTGCTCTGACCCATAGTGTACATAGTGTATATATTTTAGCATAAGTAGTTTAAGTATTTAGCATACTCACATCAAATACATTAATCCCAAGTATTCACAGTGAACCAGTTCGGTTACTATTTACAATAGATTGGTTCCATATTCTATTCTACTACAGCTGTTTCAATGATCGTAAGTATTTGGTAGATATTCGATGTTTAATCGAACTTTAATAATTATGCTCCCCAGTCTCTTATTTAATTTTTATGTGCCCTGATGTGAATCTTGGGCCTGTAATTGGCGATGCTCAATTCTTTAGGCAGAACATTCATTGCTGTGGTGGTAAGCTTACGTATGCCCATTTGAACTGTCAAAGCATTCGTCCGTCTAGATTCAATTACAAAGTGGATGAGATAAAGTGTCTAATTGTTGGTAGTGGAATTGATTTTTTTGGTGTGACTGAATCTTGGCTTAACTCTGCTGTCTCGTCGAGGTCATTGAGTGTTCATGGCTATAAGGCTCTGCGTAGTGACCTATTGACCGTGTAGGTGGCGGTATTATGTTGTATGTGTGTGACAAATTGTCATAAAAGGATTGATTTGATTTGAAAATTGCCATTTATTTAGAAAATTATTTCATTTTACAGTATACTACAGTATACAGTATAAAATTAAACTTAAAATCTATTTCTCCTATGCCATATGGCTTACAATCAAAGAGACTACGACCTATTTCATATCTAGCGCCGCATTTAGAATTCTAGGCGAGTCTTTAAACAAACTAGTACTTAAACATACTCTTAAAACGTGCCTTAAAAATTAAAAAAAAAAAATAGGCCAAACTTAAATTAACTTAAAACTAACTTAAAACTAAACTTACAGTTAAATTATATACAATATCTGGTTAATTGAGCTGTGCTGTTTACAGGCTCAATATCGGTGTGAAATCTATGGTACCTCAGACGGCCTTCTTTATCGTAAAGGATGCCTCCGTCTCGCAGCTTCAGCAAAGCTGCAGGAAGGAGGTGTTTCCTTCTAAATATGGAGTGGAGCTCCTCGTTGCACTCCAGGTATCGCTCCACTATTCCATTTTCTACAAGCTGGCTCCTTTCGAAGAAGTTGAGGGCATATTTCATCATGCAGACATCGATTCGGTTGAAATCGATTGCATTGTAGATGTTCCTATTGGCCTGACGTCTATATATCCCATTGCTATCAAGTGTTGGTCTCATTCCTACGCATGATGCCAATATATTTCTCTCCCACATTCTAATCCTTTCCATCTAGCTGCAAAAGAGTAGGTGGGACGAATCACTTGGTTGTATATTAGCAACTTTACCTCCGAAGAAAGTCCTCCTCTCAAAGATTATATAAAATAAAAAAAGATAAAGTGGATCCGCTTCAACTTTCTATAAAATTAATTTATCAACTCAAGACGTGAACAATGTATGTTATATTAACAACGGTAAATTGATTCGGGTCAAGATGAATAGCGTTCATTTGCGAGATGCAATTTTGGTACAGTATTTCAAAAACTCGAACACTCAAAGTATCTGACATAGTGAATGGTGAATGGTAATGATATTGAGAACAGAATTTACCTAAACGATCATCACACACTTGCTGCTAGTTATTTGAATGCTATATGCTCTAAGCTCGTGCGACTAAAAATTGTGATAAAAGTTAAAATTTTAAATGGTGATAAGCTGCTGGCCAAGTTGAAGAGGCCTGATGGCAATGAAAATTTACTGCACAGCTGGCGAGCGTAATGATCTTTTATGTTCATCTAGTGATTCTGTGATTTGATTTATGGAATTGCTGCTTGTTTCATTCCATTCCGAGGTAGTTAAAGATTCTTATATACCTTGGTACCGCCACAAATAAAACGAATGAAATCTGTTTTGAAATGCCCCAGATCAAAAGGCATATAAAAATCAGCCTACTGATGGTTCCAGTAGAAGGGGAGGGCCACGAATTAAATGGAAAGACCAAGTAGAAAACAACATCTTAAAACGTGGTCTTTCAAATTGGAGAAGATCGACGCGCTTGGAAATCTTTTTAAGCTCGGCTTATGGAACAGCCGTTCAGTAACAAGCCAGCTAAGTAAGTAAGCCTTGTTGGGGCTTTGGAAGAAATATTTTTTAAAAATCCACGCCTTGTTGGGGCTTTGGAAAAAGATATTTTTTAAAAATCCACGCCTTTTCGGGCTTTGAAAATTTGATTCTCTGAAGGCCTTCAGTATTTTTAATGACTCATATATTGGAATTTATATGCCCGGATCCATGATTTATCACTTTCTACTTTTTATTAATTTTTTTTTTCATCCGCTCTGGAATATCCGCACGTACGGATTTTTATTTGGGAAATTGCCAAATTATGTGAATTGCAAATTTTTTCTGATACCCTCAAGCTCCCATTCCTGCATTCTGATAAGTAAAGCTCCCAATCTTTGAGGTGACTCTTACGAATTTGATGCTGAGGCAAATAACATCGTCATAGATTAAACTCTTGACACCGCCAGCCACTAGTTCTTGAGGGATGGATGGTGCTTTGTCATCTTCAAAAAATTCGAAAACAAGATGGCCTTATCACAGATTTCTTCCGCAAAACCTCCATTCCAGGGATTATCCACCCTGATGGCATTGTTTGCTAAATGTCATTCTGTTGAGCTTATCGCCGATACGAATTTTTCGAATAACTAATTCTAATTCTCCTCCATAAGGAAAAATACCTTGAAATAGCCGGCCGATAATCGATGTATGTGGCCAGATAAAGAGCTGCCTTAAAACACTTGTTGATAATGGGGTTAATAGAACTCGTGGTATGATAAACGTGCCAAAGTTTTTTAGGTTTATGGATTTTAAAATTTCTAGAATTTAAAAAAATATATATTTTTTTGGAGTCCCGACAAGACCCGGATTTTTAAAAAATATTTTTTAGAGATCCAGTCCAAGCATGGATTTTTAAAAAATACTTTTTAGACCCAGGCCAGGCGTGGATTTAAAAAAAAGTAGTTTTTAGATGCCCAGGCCAGGCGTGAATTTAAAAAAAATAGTTTTTAGATGCCCAAGCCTGGCCTGGCATTTAAAAAAAATATTAAATGAAAAATATATAGGCCAATTCAGTTACGGTTAGTACTTGCTACACACGCCTTCTTTTAGCATGACTGGCAAATCTATTTTTTAAATTAAAAATAAAACACTTTTGTTTTTAAGCCTTCGCACGTTTATCGCATCACGCGTTCCAGTTTTGTTGTTAGGGCCCCAATATATATACCATGAAAGTTATCTGGCCCAAAGAAAAAAACACTTAATGTCTTGGTAAACAATTTTAATCGCCTTTACCTTCACGTTTAACGTGCCGATTTTTTTATTTTTATTTTTTAATTATTATTGTTTATAATGATGTTGTTAAAAAAAATATTCCAAAAAAAAAAAGAAAATGATTATTTCGCTTAGAAGAGACAGCACCAAGCAGTGATAAGTCCGCCAATCATCCAGCTAGCGAATTAGAGATTTGTTTTTATATATTTTTAAATATAATTCTTGAATATTTTGCCTAGTCATTGTTTGATAGAACAATTTTTTCTGGGTAATTTTCCTTATTTTAGCTCATCATCCAGCTGGGGTATTGGTTAAGTATTTTTTTTTTTATTTTGATTTGAAACCAGTTGTTTGTTTCAAGTGACATAAAAACTAACGTAGGGTGATAAGAATTTTCATTATTATTTTTTTATAATAGTTATGACATATATAACAATAATAAATAGTTGTTTTATTATTGCCATTATTATCTATTTTTTAATTTTTTATTTTAGTCGCTTTATTAGAGTGATAATCTCTTCAATAGCAGGGGTTTTGAAAGGGTTAATGAAGGTGTGGTCGAATAATAATTTTTAGAAAGCCAAAGGTGCTGATTTAAAAAAAAAAATACCAGTTTTGGGTAGCTTATAGTGTTTTCTATCAGCTTTTCCTACTCCCACGTTCGAATCATATGCTTATGCGCACACTGCGCCCCCTCATTATGGTCCTTACAACCAGGGAAGAAGAACAAGAGTCGCACTACCAGAGTTTGTCCACGTTCCGTTACTTCGTCTTATACTACCCATAGATTTTGGATCTTTAGATAGTACTCTGTGGCCGCTTCGTTGACTCCTTCGATTGACTCACTATAGCAGATCCAAGACTCACATTTAACCTTCTTGATTTCACTCTTGTACCTATTGAACTGTTCTCTATAAATGCCCCAATCTGTACTGAGTTTTGTCATTCTAGCTTTATTGTATGCTTTCCTTGCAGTCTTTCTCAAGGATGCAAGGTTTTGTGACCACCTTACCGACTGAGATTTTTTCCCAGGGTATGTTAAAGGACATGATGCCTTATATCTCTTCAGAAGAGTGACCGTGCCGCATTGTTCACAGCTTCCTCAACATCCTCAACCGTTATAAGATCTTTATGACCCAGAATTGATGCTGCTGTTTTGGCTTTGATTTTTTTCCCAGTTTGTCTTCCGAGGATTTCTAAGGATTTCTAAGATTATAACAAAGTATAAAATCAAAAATGGACTCACCTTGATTGGATGATTGTGAGCGCCCTCGAGCAAGTTCGTCGGCCATATCGTTCCCTTCTATGTTACTATGTCCTGGAGCCCAACATAAGTTAATTATCCGTCGTATATCATTCAGAGCGGACTTGCAATCAAGAACTGTTTTGCTTTGAGAGCCGCCTAACTATCGACATATATAGTCACCGGTCATATGTTATCGGCAGTGTTTCGACTGTCTGAGCCGCTTTTGTGCTTGCCAGGATTTCAGCCTGAACAACGCTGCACAGATTATTAAGTTGATATGAGTTATAGATTGCTAGGTCCCTGCAGTAAACGCCTGCACCAGTGCCTTCCTCCATCTTCGATCTGTCTGTACAAATCGACAGACCGGTCAGAGGTAAAGAGCCGCAAGTTCAGGATTCTCTACTAGGAAACTACTTTGATGTCATTAAAGTCTCTATGAGAGGGAGAATAGTCACTGATGTGTTAAGGATGCTAGCGTGGCCAAAATTCAGCATCCGTTTCCCGGAACCTCAGAGCACAACTAGCAGCCTGCAATTTAACCAAAGAGTTCAGTGGTTAGAGGTTCAGGTTTGCACTCAAGGCTGTTTGTGGTGTGCTTTTTAGCGCTCCTGTTATCAGGATTGAAGCCAATCGCTGTACTGTATTCATTTTAGCCCCGTGCCACCATACAAGGCATCCATATGTAAGAATGGGGAGTGTAACCGTCACATACTGCCAGTGTATGATCTCTGGTTTTAGTCCCTAGCTCTTACCTATAGAGTTCTTGCAGGAAATGGGTGCTTTCCTTTCTTTTCCACATTAATTTATAGTCAAGGATTGTACCAAGGTATTTTGCTTCTAAAGAAAGGGCTAAGGTAAATCCACCCAAAGAGCGGCAAGCGGAAATTTGGTACCTTACGTTTCCTAGTGAAGTGTACAATTTCTCCTTTAATGGGATTTACGCCAAGGCCCTTGGCGTGTGAGCAGTTAAACAGAGTTGAAAGGCCACCCTCCAAGACTACATCACCGGCATAGGCTTCAACCTTTATTTTAAAATGACCGAATTTCAGCAGTATCTCATTCATCACCAGAAGGGGAGATAGTACTCCGCCCTGTGGTGTGCCTCTGTTGACAGATTTCATCACAAAATTCTCTCCTAAGGATGAGTTGATAATTCTGTTTTCCAGCATCATCCAGAATGGATGGCCTCTAGCTTTACATTGTTGAAAGCTCCCTCAATATCGAGGAACGCTGTCAAAGTGTAGCCAGAGGACTCCATATTATTCTCAATGCGTCCAACCACTTCATGTAAGGCTGTATCCACTGATTTGCCTTTGATGTATGCATGCTGGGAGTTGTTAAGTTTGCTTTGATCAATAGTATTCCTAATTTCTGAGTCTAGTAACCTTTCTACAGTCTTGAATAGAAAGAAAGTGAGTCTAATCGGTTAATAGTCCTTTGGTAGCGTATGACTGGGATTCCCGACTTTCGAAATGAAGGTCACAGTTACATCTTTCCATAGACTAGGTATGTACGATAGAAGTAGACAAGCACTAAAAATGTCTTGCAGAGAGGCTAATACTCATTCATCTGTATTTTTTCCGCATGGCCGGTGTTATACCATCTGGACCAGGAGATTTATAGGATTGAAATCACACTGGATAGCACCTCATAGGTCTTTTGCTTGTAATGTAATTTTTGGCGTCTTTTTTTACCTCAAAGGCATCTGAAAAGATGACAAATGTCAAATTGATCTTCAAAAAGTCTTGTCACATAGCATCAGCTCTTGTTCTTGATGTATTGCACTTTAAATCAAATAACTATTAAATTGTATTCAAAGATTTTATAACAGCAGGAGCAGCTGTTCAATTTAAAATGCAAACAAAAGGTTTGCAAATATCTTTTTGTTGTTGTTCTTGTTTGGACCTGTCAGCTAGCCAGCCCACAATTAATTTAATTGTACTTTGGTTATTGTTGTTATTATTTTTTATTAACTACTCTCTTGTGAGTTCCACCACAAAGTTGACATTTCATAACAAAGTCGTCTTGTTCCGTTAGGTTTTGTTGTTGTTGTTTTTTAGTAACAAAGTTTGCCTGCTCTTGCTCTGCTCTCATCTCCTTATCATTTCTGTTGGTTGTTTGGCTGTGGTGTTGCACGAACACACATAGCACTTTCTCTGTCACACTCTCTCTCTCACTCGTCATTAAACTCTTTCTCTCGGCCTCCTTCCTTACACACTCACCATTTCCACTCCAAGTAGTAGTGGCTACGATGATTTTTTGATTGTTTTGATAAATATTATTTGTTTTATTTTCTTTTTTTTTATTCACAATTATTTTTTCAATTTAAGTTGCAGTACGATCATGTTTCACATTTTAGTATTGTGCCAACCAAGTATCACAGCGAGACAATTGTGTGGCAGAAACCTCCTCGTGGCTCTCAAAGAAATAAAACTAAACTACGGAATCTAACGAGAAATAAACATAAAAATTTTGAATATAAAAAATAATTTTTTTAACATAAACAAAACAAGAAATTCCACGAACCAACAAACAAAAATCTGCTGGACAACCCGTCGGCCTGCTGCCTGTCCAGTCCATTCATGTCTTTTTGACAACTTGTAACACTTGTTGTGAAAGTTTTCCACACTCTGTTCGTGCCAGAGTGTGCGTGTTTTTTGTGCTTCTAGTTTATTTTGGTTCAAATAACAACAAGACATTTTGTTGTTAAAAGTGTTAACTCTTGTTTTCTTTATAAAGTTATAATTAAATTTTTTTTGACAAAATGTTTGCCAAACGTGCACATTTATTACAAAATATTAATTTAAATAATAACAACAATGTTAATGGCAATGCTGCAAAATGCTATCATGAAAATGGCAAATGTACAGATGCGGTAAGTTTTGCAATTAAGTGGATATTAATTAAGTTTTTAATATTAATGACAACGAATTTTCTATTAAAGGAAAACAAAAAGAATTTGTAAACAGATTCAATTTCTTGGGTTTTGTATTAGATTAAAAAATGAGCATGATACCTCACATTGATTATATTCATAAATCCTCATTTCAATTTATGAACATTATACGAGCCCTATGTGATGTATCCTGCAGAGGCAATCCACAACAACTCATCCGTTTGAATATTGGGGTCTAGTCAGACCCAACATCGAATATATGGGTCATCTCCTTCTCGACTGCCCATCAAGTAAAATGTTGAAACTTCAAAGGATATATTTCCGGGCCCTAAGAACTGCACTCTGCGCCATGATTTCTACCCACACCGAAGCCCTGGAAGTAGGGGCGCACATCATGCCTTTGCAAGAAGGCAAATTTTTCCTTTGGTCGGAACCTCATACCACATCTCCTTCATCATCATTCATCATACATATATGGAAATAACTGATATTTACAATTAAAAATTGTCGATGCATTACCATAGCTCTAATAGGTATAAGAGGTTAGAAAACCGCCATGCTTTGCGAGAGGGATTTACAGACGATCCTTCAACGAATATATTTTCCGACGAAAGTCACCTTCTCATACAAGTCCATGATAACACAAAACCTCTTTTTGAAAAAAAAAATAATTTCCGATTGATTGACAATTTTATATTTACTCCAAATGCAGAACACTTATGAGGCATAAATCTTAATTATAGAGTTTTACTCTGTGAAAGAGAAATGTAGAGAATATCGTAACGGAAAAGTTTTCCTTTGGTGGACTCCTTATAGCACGACCCCTTATAGCGGAAACCTCCCCCTAGACCATTCAACATCTATTGGAATAAATGATGCTTAAAATTACAAATTGTTGATGTATTGCCACACCTCGAATAGGTATAGGAAGTTGAAATACCGCAATGCTTTGTGAGAGGGAATTACAGAGGACCATTTCAACGAATATATTTTCCGACGAAAGTCATCTTCTCTTAATAACAAAAAATCCTTTTGAAAAAAATAATTTCCGATTCATTGACAATTTTATATTTACTCCAAATGCGGAACACTTTTGAGGCATAAATCTTGATTATAGAGTTTTACTCTGTGAAAGAGAAATGTAGAGGATCACTTACCGGAAAAGCTTTCATTTGGTGGAATCCTTATAATACGACCCCTTATGGCGGAAACCTCCCCTAGACCATACAACCTGTATTGGAATAGCTGATATATATTTTTTTGGGGTTTCATAATTTAGCGGCAGCTTTTCAGGCATTGGATGTTATTAAAGGGATTAGCTTTAAGGGTGTGAAATATAGAGGACCTCTTAACAAATATTTTTGTCTTTGGTTGGAACCTTACCTCTTTACTTCTTATGGTGGAAAATCGCCTCACAAAAATAAGAGGGTGTATTTTTTTAAAACAATTGTAAATAAAAAATTCAAACGGTTCTGTCATTTAAATCGATTTTTGAGTTGAAAGATGTTATGATCGAGCACTGGTTTGTTAGAATTATATTTACAGGACATTTGAAGAATTATTTTGTTCTTTATTAGACACCTTCCAGCTCTCACCCTTCAGCCGCAAAATTGCCTTATAGACTGGAAATTTGTTAAAATTAAAAAAAAAGTTTCCGCCATTAAAATGAATTTTTCATATTGAAATCCTTGAGATACAGGATTTCTTTGAGAGCCTTATATTTAGAGGACATTTCAACAAATAGTTTGTCCTTTGGTAGAAACATTCCAGCTTAAACCTGGAAACTGGAAAAATTGCCTAGAAAATGTGGTCACAAATAAAAATCATTGAAAAATATGATGAAATTAATGAAAACATTTTCGAGGAAAAGGGACAGAAAAGAGGATATTAGAGGATACCGAATTTCTTTGTGAGAATGAAATGTAGAGAACATTCCAACAAATATTTTTGTCTTTAATCGAAACCATCCAGCTTAAATATTAGCCGGCTTACGACAGGTGAACTTAATAAAGGCATGCAATAATTGTTTGCCACTCAACTGGAACAAGAACGTTGAACATTTTTCCTCTTTTTTGTTTTAATAAAATAAATATTAATTATAACGATTATTGGTTGTTAATTTTCCCTTTTATCTTTCAATCTGAAAAATTTATTTATAATTTACATTAATTTATGTGATTTTTTATTTTAAAAAAAGATTAGAACAAGTTCTTAGTAATGCGAACTAAGTTCGATTTTATAATGAACATTCTAACCTGTTTTGTTTTGTCTTGCGAAACATTGTTGTTGTGTGCTAGATAATCAGATATTTTTTTTCATTTAAGATTTTTTTTGCTAAATCATGAAAACCTATAATTTTTGACCCTTCGATTACCACATACACACATCGTTGTGTTTGAACTAACCAAACCCCAAATATCTGCAAATTTTTTATGGAGGAAAGAATGATAATTTAAAGAAAAATACTTTTGAGGCATAAATCTTGATGGTAGACCTTTGCTTTATAAAAGTGAAATGTACTTATATAACCATCTCTTGTGGAGGATATCTTCCCTTCCACCTTTGAGCATATGTTGGAATCATTGATACCTAAAATTAAAATTTGTTATTATGTGGAGAAAATTTTTGAGGTATATGTTTTGATTATAGAGCTTGACTTTGTGAAAGTGAAATGTAGAGGACCTCATACTGGAAAAGTTTTCCTTTGGTCGAAACCTTATAACACAACTCCTTGTTGCGGAACCTTCAACAAAAAGGAGGAACCCTTAAAAAATTATTGGCAATTTAAAAAATGTTTTTTATTTTCTCCAACTGGAGAAGACTTTTGAGGCATAAATCTTGATTATAGAGTTTTACTCTGTGAAAGTGAAAGGTAAAGGACCACTTACCGAAAAAAAATTCTTTTTGTCGAAACCTAAAACCACGACCCCTTGTGGCGGAAACCTCCCCTAGACCATTCAACATATATTGAAATAACTGATATTTAAAATTACAAATTGTTGATGCATTACCATACCTCTAACAGGTATAGGAAGTTGAAATATGGTTATGATTTGCAAGAGGGAATTATAGATGACCCTTCAACGAATATATTTTCCAAAGAAAGTAACCCTCTCCTGCAAGTCCTTAATAACAAAAAACTGCTTTTGAAAAAATAATTTCCGATTGATTGACAATTTTAAATTTACTCCAAATGCAGAACACTTTTAGGCATAAATTTTGATAATATACCTATACTTCTGAAAGAGAAATGTAGAGGACCTCTTAGCGAAAAAATGTTCCTTTGGCGGAACTCTTATAGCACGACTTCGTGTTGCGGCAACCTTTAACAAAAAGGGATCCGAAAAATCATTGACAATTAATTTTTTTCTAACCCCTTTGAGGTGTATATTTTTATTATAGAGCTTGCTTTGTGAAAGTGAAAGGTAGAGGACAATATACAGGAAAATTTTTTCTTTGGTCGGAACCTCAAACCACAACTTCTTGTTGGGGAAATCTGCCTCTACACCATTCAATATATATTATTTACCATTTTAAATTTATTCCAAGTGGAAAATACTTTTAAAGGCATAAATCATGATTATAGAGCTTCACTTTGTGAAAGTGAAAGGTAGAGGACCTCCTACCGGAATTTTTTTCCTTTGATGGAACCTCACACCACAACTTCTTGTTGGGGAAATCTCCCCATACACCATTCAACATATATTGGAATAACTGATATTTAAAATTAAAAATTGTTTATGCATTGCCACACCTCTAATAGGTATAGGAAGTTCAAATACCGCCATGCTCTGCAAGAGGGAATTATAGAGGACCCTTCAACGAATATATTTTCCTATGAAAGTCACCTTCTCCTGCAAGTTCTTGATAACAAAAAATTCGTTTCAAAAAATAAATTACTTAAAATGGATAAATATCTTAATATTTACTCCAATTGGAGAACACTTTTGAAGTGTAAATTTTGATAATAGACCTATACTTTGTAAAAGAGAAATGTAGGGGACCTCTTAGAGAAAAAAATTTCCTTTGGCGGAACCCTTATAGAACGTCTTCTTCTTGCGAAAAACCCACCCTATACCATAGAATATTTTGTTTTAAATTAAAAAAAAATGTTGCTGCATTACCACACCAGGAATAGGTATAGGAAGTTAGAATACCGTTATGATTTGTGAGAGGGAATTGTAGAGGACCCTTCAACGAATATATTTTCCAACGAAAGTCACCTTCTCCTGCAAGTCCTTGATAGCGTAAAACCATTTTCAAAAATTAATCTCTTTATCATTGGTGGTTTTTTATCCCCTTCGTGCTAAAGCCATTCCATTCCGTTACCAAAGAGGTGGGAGGGAGGTTATCATAGGTGGTTAGCCATTAACACCTTACCTCTGTGACACTTGTTTTTATGTATTATCCGAAAAAAAATAAACTATTATCTTCAAACTTATCATATTTACCTCGAAACATATTGTGTCCACAAGAAGACAACACACACATATTTGAATTTATCACCCACCCTCCTCCCTATCAAAACACTTGTCTTTTGTTTTTTTTTTTTTTTTTTTTTTTGGAGATAATACCATCATCTTTAATGTCGGCTGTCTGATTCAACTGATATATTGAGGCTTCTTTGACTGGTAGCTGCGGCTGCTGTGCGCCTCGCTAGCCTTTTCGTATTCTAACACAGCTGTGTTCTCGATAGCAGTCGTCGGGGTAATGTTTTGTTTAACTTTATTTACCTTTTTGCCCGACAGCTATCCAAATTTTATGTTAATTCATCACCTCTTCATCACCATCAACTCAACTAATTTTCTCTGTGATCTGCAGCACCCAAAAAACTACTACAACAACTTCGAATGCCATCTAAGCTAACTGAATGGATGTTTAATCAACTTTATCAACAATTTCGTGTTGTTGGTTTTTTTTTGTATTTGATATTATTTATGTTGTCTTCTTCTTCTTCATTTTCTGTTGTTATTGGAAATGTTTTCTTCTGCTGCTGCTTGTGTTGTTGTTGTGTGTTTTCACTATAGATTTGGTTAATAAATTGTTGTTGTAATTTTTGTTATGGTTTTTGTTATTGTTGTTTTGAATTTCAAAGTTAAAGTTCTGCAAAATGTTTTGGAATAGACTTCAGTTCAGTCGCGATCGTTGGTTTAAAAACACATAACACTCCGTCACTGTTGGCTGGTCGGTCGTAACGTTATTCTTATCAACAATTATAATATAAAACAAAAACAATAATAATAAAAAAACAAAATAGTGAAATCGTGAAATTTGTTGATATTTAAAACAATAAAAAAAATTAAAAATACAATCTAGTACAAGGTTTTGTACGGAAATTTAAACCAAATAAATTTTGAAGTTCATAAAAAAATTTAAAATCCTTAAACAAAATGCCAAATCCTCCAATTGGTTTCTATCCTCATGTTAAGAGGAGGGTAAGTTGATGAGTTTCAATTAATTAGAAGATAATCGACAAAAAGGCAATTTTTTTTAAATAATTAATTACCACAATGTGAAAAAATTTCAAATTTTCGCTTTACAATTGTTTTTCAATGGCAGAGACGTTTTGTGCCATAAAATGTGTAAATATGGCCTTCCTTTGGGAGAACAATATCTAGAGGACCTTACAACGAACATATCTTCCTTTAGTTGAAACCTCCGAACTCAACCCCTAGTGCCGGAAAATCGTTCTTTAATAATGGCTTCTTAATAATAGGCTTCTCAAAATGAATCTAAATTTGTTTAATAATTAAAGCCTACTTTAAGGCATAAAACCCTTTGTGAGAATGAAATGTGGAAGACCTCCAAAGGTACATTTTTTCCAAAGACAGACAACATCTAACTCAACTCCTTGATAACGAAAATTAACCTCAAACATATTGCTTTATTTATTTACCGAACTAATAATTGCTTTCTATTGCAGTGCCTTTTAGAGCCATTAAATGGTATGGTTAGTTGAAACCTCCGAACTCAACTCCTATTGCCGGAAAATTGAGCTATAATTAGGGGAATTTAAGGTACCTTTTAAAATTAATGAATAGCCAAATAATTAAAGCCTACTTTAAGGCATAAAACCAAGTGCTACATTTTTCCTTTGTAAGAATGACATGTAGAGGACCTCCTAAACTAAATTTTTTCCTATGTCAGATAACGTCTACCTCAACTCCTTGATAACAAAAATTAACCTCAAAAAAATTATAAACAATTTATTTAATTTTTTTTTTCTATTGTTTTAATTGTTTTTGAATTTTAGTTGCTTTTGGAGATATAAAATGTGAACATATGGCCTTCCTTTGGGAGAACAATATCTAGAGGACCTTTCAGCAAATATTTCTTTATTTAGTTGAAACCTCCGAACTCAACTTCTAGTGCCGGAAAATTTATCTTTAATTATGGGAATGTAGAAGGGGACTTTTAAAATGAATATAGATTAGAAAAATATTTAAAGCCTACTTTGAGGCATAAAACCAAGTGCTACATTTTTCCCTTGTAAGAATGAAATGTAGAGGACCTCCTAAACTAAATGTTTTCCTATGACAGATAACGTCTACCTCAACTTCTTAATCATGAAAACTAACCTTAAAAAAATTATAAACAATTTATTTAATTTTTTTTGTTTTAATGATTTTGAATTAGATATAGAGAGATATAACATGTGAAAATAGGGCTTTCCATTGGGAAAACAATATCTAGAGGACCTTTCAGCAAACATTTCTTTATTTAGTTGAAACCTCCGAACTGAACTTCTAATGCCGGAAAATTGGTCTTTAATTATGGGAATGTAGAAGGGGCCCTTAAAAATGAATATAGATTCGCAAAATATTTAAAGCCTACTTTGAGGCATAATACTCAATGATACATCATTGCTTTGTGAGAATGAAATGTAGAGGACATCCTAAACTAAATTTTTTCCTATGATAGATAACGTATACCTCAACTTCTTGATCATGAAAACTAACCTCAAAAATATTATAAACAATTTATTTAATTTTTTGTTTTTTTTTTTAATGATTTCTGAATTATAGTTGCTTTTAGAGATATAACTTGTGAAAATATGGCTTTCCTTTGGGAGAACAGTATCTAGAGGATCTTTCAACGAACATACCTTGCTTTAGTTAAAACCTCCGAACTCAACTTATAGTGCCGGAAAATCGCTCTTTAATTATGGGAATGTATAAGGAACCTTTTAAAGTCAATCTATATTTACAAAATTTTTAAAGCATACTTTAAGGCATAAAACCAAATGCTACATTTTTTCCTTTGTGAGAATAAAATGTCGAGGACCTCCTACACTATTTTTTTCCTACTACAGACAACATCTAACTCAACTCCTTGATAGCGAAAATTAACCTAAAAAAATTATAAGAAATTAATTATTTTTTTCTATTTTTTTTTTAATTGTTTCTGAATTATAGTTGCCTATTTCGAGGTAAATATTATAAGTTTGAAGATAATAGCTCAGTTTTTTTTTTTTTTTTTTTTGCAAATACATAAAAGCCGGTGTCACAGAGGAAAGGTGTTAATGGCTAACCTTCTATGATAACCTCCCACACCTGTTTGGTACGGAATGAAATGTCTTTAGCACCAAGGAGATCCAAAACGGTCAACGATGTAGAGATTCATTTTTAAAAATGGTTTTTCGCTATCAAGAATTTGCAGGAGAGGAAGACTTTCGCCGGAAAATATATCCGTTGAAGAGTCCTCTATAATTCCCTCTTGCAAATCAGGACGGTATTCTAACTTCCTATACCTATTAGCCGAGTGCCAATGCATCAACAAATTGTAATTTTAAATATCAGTTATTTCAATATATGTTAAATGGTGTAAGGGAGATTTTCCCAACAAGGAGTTTTGGTATGAGGTTCCGACCAAAGGAAATTTTTTCCGGTAAGTGGTCCCCTACATTTCTCTTCCACAAAGTATAGGTCTATTATCAAAATTTATGCCTCAAAAGTGTTCTGCCTTTGAAGTAAATTTAAAATGGTGAATCATCAATCAAAACTTTTTTCTGAAACGATTTTTTTGTTATCAAGGATTTGCAGTAGAGCAAAACTTTCGTCGGAAATTATATTCGTTGAAGGGTCCTCTGTAAATCCCTCTCGCAAAGCATGGCGGTATTTCAACTTCCTATACCTATTAGAGGTGTGGCAATGCATCAACAATTCCTAATTTTAAATATCAGTTATTTCAATATATGTTGAATGGTGTCGAGGGAGATTTCCCCAACAAGAAGTTGTGGTATGAGGTACCGACCAAAGGAAAACAAATTCGCTAAGAGGTCCTCTATCTTTCACTTTCACAGAGTAAAACTCTATAACCAAGATTTATACCTCAAAGGTGTTCTCCAAATGAAGAAAATACATTTTTTTGATCCCGTTTTTGTTGAAAGAATATCCCATAAATTAAAGCATATTTTCGGGCTTAAGACTTCATGATTGCCATTACTCTTGGAGCATGATATATAGAAAACCTCTTGTGGAATATTTATCACTTTGATGTAGACCCTCCAGCTCCCTTCCTTACTGCCGAAAACTACCTTATAAAGAATATCTCAAAATATACAATAAAAATGCAATCCATTGCTACTTTTTTGCAATTTAGAGGACCAAGGGGTTTATTATGGACTTTCATTTGTGAGAAGCATATCTAGAAGACTCTTCAACAAATATTTTTTCCTTTGGCGGAAATTCCTTAGCTCGTCTCCATGTTGTCTTTTGCGTCCTTTTTCTCTGAAATATGGAATTTATGCACAATTAAAAAATACCCCACAAATTAAAGCATATTTTTAGGCTTTAGACTCTGTGATACCACATCACTTTGAAAGAGTGAAATGTAGAAAACCTCTTGTGGAATATTTTTCCCTTTAATGAAAATCACCTATCTCCCTTCCTTTCTACCGAAAGTTACCTTATTTAGAATATTTTAAAATCTACAATAAAATATTTAACCCATTGAGACGTTTTTTTATATTTTGAGGCTTAAGGAGTATATTAAGGCATATCATTTGTGAGAAGGATATCTAGAGGACTCTTCAAAAATTATTTTTTTCTTTGGCGGAAATTGTTTAGCTCGTCTCCTTATTGCTTTTTGAAATTTAAGGTCAATTAAAAAATATTCTATAAATTAAAGCCTACTTTCAGGCTTAAGACTCTGTTATACCAAATCACTTTGAGAGAATGAAATATAGGAGAGCTCTTGTGAAATATTTTTCTCTTTGGTAGAAACTATCCAGCTCCCTTCCTTATTGCCGAAAATCTCCTTATTTAGAATATTTTAAAATATGAACAAATAAATTCAATCCATTGAAACTTTTTTGTAATTTAGAGGCCGAAGGAGTTTATTAATACCTATCATTTGTAAAAAGGATATCTAGAGGACTCTTCAACAAATATTTTTTCCTTTGGTAGAAACTTCCCAACTCATCTCCTTATAGTAGAAAATTGCCTTCTATTCCATAATTATGTGTTACAGCTCATTGATTAAGAAACGATAAAATACGCCTATAAATTAAAGCCTACTTTCAGGCTTAAAACTCTGTGATAGCTCATCACATTGAGAGAATGAAATGTAGAAGAGCTCTTGCGGAATATTTTTCTCTTTGATGGTTACCACCCAACCTCCAAACCTTACTGCCGAAAATTACCTTATTTAGGATATTTTAAAAAATACAATAAAAAATGTAACCCATTGAGATTTTTTTAATTTAAAGGCCGAAGGAGTTAATTATGGACTTTCATTTGTGAGAAGCATATCCAGAAGATTCCTAAACCAACCTATTTTCCTTTGATAGAAACTTCCCAACTCATCTCCTTATAGTAGAAAATTGCCTTCTATTCCAAAAACATGTGATACAGCTCATTGAATAAGAAACGATAAAATACGCCAAAAATTAAAGCCTACTTTCAGGCTAAAAACTCTGTGGTAGCTCATCACATTGAGAGAATGATATGTAGAAGAGCTCTTGTGGAATATTTTTCTCTTTGACGGATACCACCCAACCTCCAATCCTTACTGCCGAAAATGACCTTATTTAGGATATTTAAACAAATGCAATAAAAAATGTAACCCATTGAGATTTTTTTTTAATTTAAAGGCCGAAGGTGTTCATATAGGCCTATCATTTGTGAGAAGGATATCTAAAGGACCTCTCTATGAATATTTTTTCCTTTGGTGGAAACTTCCCAACTCATCTCCTTGTTGTGGAAAATTGTCTTCTATTCCATAAATATGTATTACAGGCCTTTGAATATGAAACGATAAAATACTCCTATAAATTAAAGCATATTTTTAGGCTTAAGACTCTGTGATACCACATCACTTTGAGAGTATGAAATGTAAAAGAGCCCTTATAGAACATTTTTCTCTTTAATGGTTACCACCCACCTCCCATCCTTACTGCCGAAAATTATCTCTTTTCGAAAAAATTAAAAATAAACATTCAATAATAAACTGTTATAACTGTACTACTGTCAAACAACAACAACAAGTGTACTACTTTTCTAGGCAAAAAAATTATCATCTTGTTTATCGAATGATTAAAGAAGAAGAACGAACGAAAAACAACTGTTTATCAGTACCACCCAGGTACCTTCTCAACTACTTCGCTGAATATTGACTTCATTATCTCGTCGTTGTTGTTCGTTTAAACATTTGTCAATTGTCGTACATTTTTTGAAGAGATAGACCAACCAATGCATGATTTTGCAAGTTTTGATTTTATTAAATTATATATGTATGTACATACATATTGTTTATTGTATGTATGTAGCAAAGCCAGTCATCTAATCAACTAAACGTGCCATTCTTCCCGTTTTGAAAACTTCTAATGGAAGTAATACGATTTTGAATTTGAATTTTGTTTTACCACTTCGAAGAAATAAATCTTATCGGAAATTGTTGTTGTATTTTTCTTTTTGAATGATAACACCCAAATAAATGTGCGCTAATCTTTTTAAAACACAATAAAATTTTGAGAAAAATTTAGAAAATTTTCAAAAATTTTTTTATCGATAGCGATAATTTTGAAGATCATTTTATCTAAAAAACTGATAAAAATTATTCAAATTTTTGTTATCGAAAATGGTAACTTTCCTTTATACATATTCCGAACACTAATTTCGCACTGATGTAATATTCGTGTAACTGTCTATTAATAAACATTTTAAAATATTCAAAAAAATTATTTATTTTTAAAATCAATTCTTTCTACTTCTTTCGATTTCCAAAAAAATTAAAATATTTCTAATTTATGTTAATTAACCCGAACCTATTTTGTGAAAGATCTTTCGTTGACCTTTGCCTGATTAACTTGACCGCCATCATCATCATCACCACGGTGTTAGCAACAAAAATTCTCAGCCCTGGGGTTCATCATTAAAAAAAAACTTAACCAACACCACCACCACTACCATCACAATATACCCGAACGGACCGACAACTATTCAATACCGCTTGGAATGCTTACTAAGCTAAATTCGATTAACTCGATTGTTGTTTTTGTTGTGATGGAGTTTATAATGGCTTTAGGCAACTAATATTTTCTTATTAGCAGGTTTATTGACCTCTCTTTTACATATTTGCAGATATTTTGATTTATGGTAATTTTTTTCTTACGAAAAAAAAAAAATAAATAAATAAAAAAAAACCCCGAAAACAAAATTAAGAAATGGGGGTTTGGGATATTCGAATAAGGGAATGGCCTGTTAATAAGTTTGAGGGGTTTCGAAACAGAAATTTGTTATCGCTATTATTGTTTTCGATAATGTTTTCTATAGGAAATTTCATTGTCGATAATATTTTCTACAGAAAAATATTGTTATCGATAACATTTTTTTAAAGGAAATGGGATTATCGAATGTGTTTGCTTTAGAAAATATTGGTATCGATTACTTTTATTATAGAAAATATTGTTATCGATAAAATATTTGAATGATAGTCTTGCTATCGATAATAATTTCTATAAACACTGTTGATATATTCCATTAAAAACATTATTATCGATAATATTTTCGAAAGAAAATGTTGTTATCGATAATATTTTCGAAAGAAAATATTGTTATCGATAATATTTTCGAAAGAAAATATTGTTATCGATAACATTTTTTAAAGAAAAAAAAACGGTTATCGATATTTTCTTTAAAAAAATTGTTATCGGAAATATTTTAGTACGATATAACGTTATCGGTAATATTTTCAGTATAAAATATTGTTATCGATAGTAATTTCTACAGAAAAATATTGTTATCGATAGTAATTTCTACAGAAAAATATTGTTATCGATATTATTTTTAAAAGAAAATACGGTTATCGAATGTATTTGCTATAGATAATATTGATATCGATTACTTTTATTGTAGAAAATATTGTTATCGATAATATTTTAGAAGAAAATAGGGTTATCGAATGAATTTGCTATAGGAAATATTGTTATCGATTACTTTTATTGTAGAAAATATTGTTATCGATAATATTTTTGAAAGAAAATGTTGTTATCGATAATATTTTCTATAATATATATTGTTATCGATAATATTTTTAGAAGAAAATAGGGTTATCGAATGAATTTGCTATAGAATATATTGTTATCGATTATTTTTATTGTAGAAAATATTGTTATTGTTATCGATGAAAATTTACATAAAAAATCTTGCTATCGGAAATATTTTTAGTACGATATGTCGTTATTGGTAATATTTTCTAAAGAAAATATTGTTATCGATATTATTTGCTATAAAATAAATGCTATATCGATAATGAATTCTATAGAAAATATTTAAATCGATATTATTTTCTACAGAAAATATTGGCATCGATAATATTTTCTATAAAAAAATATTGTTATCGATTACTTTTATTATAGAAAACATCGATAATAATATCAATACCACTTCTTGTCATCGACATTTTTTTAATATTATTATCGACAATATTTTTAGTACGATATATCGTTATCTATGTTATTTGCTAGAAAAATATTGTTATCGATAATATTTTCTATAAAAAAAATATTGTTATCATTGTTATCGATAATATTTTTAATGATATATATGTATATATATATTGTTTTCTATAATATTTTTAATAAAAAATTTTGTTATCGATAACATTTTACTGTAGAACATTTTGTTATCGATACTTTTTTCTAAAAAAAATTATCGATAATTTTTTTCTACTAAAAATTACAAAAAAATTATAATTCTTATAGAAAATATAGATATCAATTTCGTTATCCCTAATTCTTTGTTATCGATTTTTTTTTTCATTATATTTTAAGTATTATCGAAATGCATTTATATAATTCCTTTTCTTCCTCTCCTCTACTTGCAGTGCCTTCAAGTTGCCACAAATGTCACCGAACAAAAACATCACGTCACCCGTGAGGCACGTGGCAGAAATCTCGGTCTCTGTCGTGGTTTCCGTGGCTGCACCGTATGGTTCACCGGTTTGAGCGGTGCTGGCAAAACATCAATTGCTTTCGAATTGGAAGCCTATTTGGTGTCCAGAGGTATTCCCGCCTATGGCCTTGATGGTGACAACATTCGTACCGGTCTTAACAAAAACTTAGGCTTCACCCCATCCGATCGTGAAGAGAATATTCGTCGTGTTGGTGAAGTGGCCAAGCTGTTTGCCGACAGTGGTGTCGTGGCCATTTGCAGTTTCGTTTCACCCTTCGCCGATGATCGTGAAATGGCTCGTAAAATTCACAAGGATGCCGATTTGAAATTCTACGAAATTTTCGTTGACACACCGTTGAATGTGTGCGAGTCACGCGATGTCAAGGGCCTCTACAAGAAGGCTAGAGAAGGTACCATCAAGGGATTCACCGGCATCACTCAGGAATATGAAAAACCCGAACATCCCGAATTGGTTGTCAACACTGACGGCTACACCATCAAAGAATCGACACAAAAGGTGATCGCCCTGCTGGAGGAGGAGGGTATCATTCCCAAGTCCCTGAGAGATGTTGAAAAATTGCCCGAACTTTATGTTCAGGATGCCGTTAAAGAGGCTATCATCAATGAGGCTAAGTCACTGCCCTCAGTGCCAATTACTCAGGTGGAACTACAATGGTTGCAGGTTTTGGCCGAAGGTTGGGCCTACCCCTTGAAGGGTTTCATGCGTGAAGATGAATATTTGCAAACGCTGCATTTCAATTCGATACTCAGTGAGGATGGAGCTTTCCGCGAAAATCAATCGGTTCCGATTGTTTTGTCCGTCACCACCGAAAACAAAGAGAAATTGGATGGTGTCTCGGCCATTACATTGACCTACGAAGGCAAAGCTGTGGCCATATTGAGAAAACCCGAATTCTTCTTCCACCGCAAGGAAGAACGTTTGTCGCGTCAATTCGGTACCAGCAATCCTAATCATCCCTACAGTAAGGTGAGTAGCAGGGCATTTTGTTTGGAAATAAATTTCGATTAATATTTTTTGATTTGGTTTCTTCGTGTTTTTCCAGATGGTCATGGAATCTGGCGATTACTTGGTTGGTGGTGAATTGGATGTCATCGAACGCATTAAGTGGAACGATGGCTTGGACCAATACCGTCTAACACCCAATGAGCTGAGAGAGAAATTCACTGAAATGAAGGCTGATGCTGTTTTTGCATTCCAAGTAAGTTCGGTTATCGATATAAATCTGTTGTTATCGGTTAATTTTTCGAAAGAATATTTTCTTATCGATAATATTTTCTAGAGAAACATTTTTTATCGTTAATATTTTCTGGAGAATTATATTGTTATCGAGAAAATATTGTTATCGAAAATATTAGATATAGAATATGATGTTATCGATAGTATTATCTAGATAAACTACGGTTATCGATAGTATTTTCTAGAGAAAATATTGTTATCGATATAATTTTCTAGAGAACATATTTTAATCGATAATAGTTTCAAGAGAAAATATTGTTATCGATAATATTTTCTTGAGAAAATGTTGTTATCGATAATATTTTCTTGAGAAAATATTGTTATCGATAATATTTTCTTGAGATAATATTGTTATCGATAATATGTTCTTGAGGAAATATTGTTATCGATAGCATTTCCTTGAAAAAATATGGTTATCGGCAATATTTCCTAGAGAAATTATTGTTATCGATATAATTTTCTAGAGAAAATATTGTTATCGATAGTATTTTCTTGAGAAAATATTTTTATCGATAGTATTTTCTGCAGAAACTATTTTTATCGAAAATATTTTCTATGTAAAATATTGTTATCGATAATATTTTCCATAAAATTATTGTTATCGATAGTATTTTCTGGAGAAAATATTGTTATCGATAACGTTTTCTATATAAAAGAATGTTGTCAATAATATTTTGTGTAGAAATTATTGTTATCGATAATAATTTTATTCGAAAATATTGTTATCGATTACTATAGAACATATTGTTATCGATAAAAATTGTAATCGATTGTTTTTCTGCACAAAATATTGTTATCGATAATATTTTCTGTGTAAAAAATTGTTATCGAAAATACTTTCTATAAAATTATTGTTATCGATATTGTTTTCTATATAAAAAAAATGTTATTAGTAATATTTTGTGTAGAAATTATTGTTATCGATGATAATTTTAATCGAAAATATTGTTATCGATTAAATTTTCTGTACAAAATATTGTTATCGATTGCATTTTCAGTTTTTATCGAAAGTCTCATTTTTATCGATAACATGTTTTCGATAATATTGTTATCGAAATTTTTTTTCTGTAAAAATATTGTTATCGATAATATGTAATTTATAAAAAAATTCTGTTGTTGCCAAAAAATTTCCATACAAATCAATGTTTATCGATTTTTGTTATCGTTTTTTTTTTTTGTATATTTTTACTAATATTTTTATTTTGATTTCTGTTTTTTTTCCAGCTGCGTAATCCAATCCACAACGGTCATGCCTTATTGATGCAAGATACCAAACGTCAATTGTTGGAACGTGGTTTCAAAAAACCCGTCCTCCTACTCCATCCTCTTGGCGGTTGGACTAAGGATGATGATGTCCCCCTGCCAGTACGTATGGCTCAACATCAAGCTGTTCTTGATTCGGGGGTGCTGAGTCGTGACGATACCGTTTTGGCCATTTTCCCCTCACCCATGATGTATGCCGGTCCCACTGAGGTGCAATGGCATGCCAAGGCACGCATGAATGCCGGTGCCAATTTCTATATTGTTGGACGTGATCCAGCCGGTATGCCACATCCCGACAAATCGATGTATCCCGATGGCAATCTGTATGATGCTACACATGGTGCTCGTGTACTTAAAATGGCTCAAGGTTTAGATAGTATGGAGGTGGGTTTTTTGGTGAAGGGGGGGAGTTTTTTGGATTTTTTTATTATTTCTTTTTTGTTTTTTCCAGATTTTACCCTTCCGCGTTGCCGCCTATGACAAGAGCGTCTCACGCATGGCCTTCTTCGAACCGAAACGCAAGGAAGAATTTGAATTTATCTCAGGTACAAAAATGCGCACACTTGCCAAGACTGGTGCCAATCCTCCGGATGGTTTCATGGAACCCAAAGCCTGGAAAATCTTAGCTGAATACTATCAATCACTAAACAAACAATAGTTAGTTAGCTAGCTATGTAGTCGCAACTAGTTAGAGATATGATTCCAAATTGATTTTCGATTTGTTTTTTTTTAAAGAAAAAAAGTATCATTAATTTTTTAAGTGCAATTCTTTTATGAAAAAAAAACTAAAATCACTATGACTTCTTTAAACACACACACAAATCATAAAAAATATTGACTATTTTATATGTATGTATATACATATGTGAATATCCACATATTTGTATGTACTTCCTATTTTTTAACATTACCATTAGTTATAAGAGCAAAGAGCAGGAGCCAGCATCAACACACACACAGCTTGTGTTCTATTCTAGTTATAAATTAGCAAAAAAGTTGTCAAAATGTAATTCGTCGCCCTATTTTATTTTATTTTTTTCCAAAATGCTATTTTTTTTGCAAACCCACACAGGCTATTTATACTTACCTTTTTGTGTCTATTGTCAGGTCAGTCTAAAAGCTTTTTGTCAACACTTTTTTTGTTTGTTTTCAAAATGTATGTCCACTTTCTTTAGGTTTTAACTGCTTAGGAATTATTTTTATAATTTATTTGATTTTTATTTTGTACAGCAAGTCTTAGTACAAAAAAAAATAATAATAATAAAAAGAAACACACACACAAGACCCCAATATAACATCGATGTCAACACAAGGAATGCATAAGAAGCTGTACAAACAATAACAACAAAATTATTGTATGTGTACATATATTACAAAAAAATATATATATTTTATATTAGGAAAAAAAAATATCTGTTATAAACATTTTTTTTAAAAAATAAAATAAAGTTGTATTATTTAATGAAAAACATTAAGTGTATTCTTTTTTATTGTGGGGGGATCATTCTTTGATTTATAGAAAAAGCAAACATCTAAGAAATAATCTTCTGAGGAAGAAAAAGTTTTATCGATAATTTTTTTTTTACAATAAAAACTGTTCTCGTTGTTTTTCTTTTATAATACAAATGTTATCGATAGTATTTTTTGATAGCAAATATTGATTTTCTATAAAAAATATTGATATTGATTAGATTTTTTTAGAAAATATTATCGATAACAATATTTTCTATACAAAATATTATCGCTTACAATATTTTCTATAGAAAATATTATCGATAACAAAATTTTCTCTATCAAATATTATCGATAACAAACTTTTTTATAAAAATATAATCAATAAAAATATTTTTTATAGAAAATATTATCGATAACAATATTTTCTACAGCAAATACAACCGATAACAATATATTCTAAGGAATGTATTATCGATAACAATATTTTCTATAGAAAATATTATCGATAAAGATATTTCAAATGGAAATATTCACCCCTATTCTGTATGTCGTCGTCGACACGAATCGACGTCGAAGAGAGTCGTCTTTTGCAAATTGGTATTCCCTATGTCGTTGTCGACATTTATCGATAACTATTGAAAGATTTTTGGTATTCCGTAACAATGTGTGACGACGACGATGTCGAAGATTTCTTCGTCATAGTTTTTGTTGACGACTGAAGCGTTTGAACATTTTTTTTTTAAATTAAAAAAAAAAAACATGACCGGACAAGAACAGGATACATCATTCTAGAATCTATTCAATACTTAATGCAAAATAAAGTGTAAATAAAGAAAAATATATGGGATCTATATATAAATCTAAACCGATTTTGACCAATGTCAATAGGACTCGTCTATGTGGAAATAAAATTTCATCCCAATTGGATGGATTTTTTCCAAATTTCATCCCGTTCGGATCATAATGGTGGCATGTAACTTGTTTAAAATAATACATGAATGGAGGGACATGCATAAATCGACTGAAAAATAATTCTATGTACATACTATATACTAAAAAGTAACTATGGGTCTATCTCGTTTCTTTTTGGTCGTTGCAAACACATTTACCAAGACATAATGCCCTGTGCCACAGTGCGGTGAAGGATACAAACACATTTTTGCCCAAAAATATGCAACAAAATTTTTGTTTTTATTGATATTATCGATAAATAGTCGACATCGTCGCATGAGTGTTACAGAATACCAAATCAGTGTCGAAGTGATGTCGATGTCGATGCGAAGTGATGTCGAAAGAGAAACGTCGTCGACAACGACGACGACATACGGAATAGGATAATAATAATTTCTCTAGAAATTATCGATAACAAGGTTTATTTAGGAAATATTATCGATAACAATAGTTTATTTAGGAAATATTATCGATAACAATATTTTCTATAGAAAATATTATCGATAACAATATTTTCTATAGAAAATATTATCGATAACAATATTTTCTATAGAAAATATTATCGATAACAATATTTTCTATAAAAAATATTATCGATGACAATATTTTTTTCTATAGAAATATTATCGATAACAATTTCTATAGGAAAAATTAACGATAACAATATTTTCTATAAAAAAATATCGATAACAATATTTTCTATAGAAAATATCGATAACAATATTTTCTATAGAAAATATTATCGATAACAATGTTTTCTATAGAAAATATATTTTCTTTCTCGTAGAAAATATTATGGATAACAATATTTTCTATAGAAAATATATTTTCTTTAGAAAATATTATCGATAACAAAATTTTCTATAGAAAATATATTTTCTTTAGAAAATATTATCGATAACAATATTTTCTGTAGAAAATATTATCGATAACAATATCTTCTATAGAAAATATTTTCAATAATAATATTTTCTATAGAAGACATTATCGATAACAACATATTCTATAGAAAATATTATCGATAACAATATCATCTATAGAAAATATGATCGATAACTATATTTTCGGTGAAAAATTTTATCGATAACAATAGTTTCTATAGGAAACATTTTCGATAACAATATTTTCTATAGGAAATACTATCGATAACATTATTTTCTATAGGAAATATTATCGATAACAGTATTTTCTATAGAAAATATATTTTCTTTAGAAAATATTATCGATAACAACATTTTCTATAGAGAATATATTTTCTTTAGAAAATATTATCGATAACAACATTTTCTATAGAGAATATATTTTCTTTAGAAAATGTTATCGATAACAACATTTTATATGAAAATATTATCGATAACAATATCTTGTATAGAAAACATTATCGATGACAATATTTTCTACAGAAAATATTATCGATAACAATATCTATAGAAAATATGATCGATAACTATATTTTCGGTGAAAAATATTATCGATAACAATAGTTTCTATAAGAAAAATTTTCGATAACAATATTTTCTATAGGAAATATTATCGATAACAATATTTCCTACAGAAGAAATTGTTATCGATGTAGAAAATATTCTTATCGACAATAATTTTTATAGAACATATTGTTATGTTTTTGTAGAAAATATTGTTATCGATAATATATTCTATAGAAAATATTGTTATAGATAATATATTCTATAGAAAATATTGTTATCGATAATATATTCTATAGAAAATATTGTTATCGATAATATATTCTATAGAAAATATTGTTATCGATCATATTTTTTTAAAGAAAATTTTGTTATCAATAAAATTTTCGATAAAATATCGATAAAATTTTTTAGAGAAAATATTTTTATCGATTATATTTTTTTAGATAATATTGTTATCGATAATATTTTGTAAAGAAAATATACTTATCGATAATATTTTCTATAAAATATAAAAATATTATCTATAAAAAATATAATCGATAAAAATATTTTCTCTAGAAAATATAATCGATAACAATATTTTCTCAATAAATTATTATCGATAACAATATTTTTGCTAGAAAATACTATACTATATATACTAAATACTATACTATTGTCGATAACAAAATTTTCCATAGAAAATATAATCGATAACAATATTTTCTAAATAAAATATTGTTATCGATAATTTTTTCTATGGAAAATTTTGTTATCGATAATTTTTCTATAGAAAATCGCGTTATCGATAATATTTTCTATAAAAAGTATTGTTATCGATAATATTTTCCATAGAAAATGTTGTTATCGATAATATTTTCTATTGAAAATATTGTTATCGATAATATTTTACCCACTCCCCAACTTTAAACCCAAATTTCTTAAATAAAACAAATTAAAAAAAAGTTTTGAGTGTTTTTTTTTTTTGTTTTGTATTTTTAATATTTTTATAAAATTGTATAAGTATAATTATTACAATTATAAATACTAAATAATATCAAATTGTAGATGTTTTTTTTTTAATTTTTTTATATATTTTTTTCATTTATTTCATCCGTTTTTTATATTACTATATATATTTCTTTTTTTTTTGTTTTTGTCACAAAAGCGATTGTGATGATGGTGACGATTTTTTGTTATTATTATTATTTTTTAAAGTAAATATTTATGAGATATTGGATTTTATTTATGATGTTGTTTATTTTTTAATTTATTACTTTTATTTTTTTTATTAAAAAAAAAGGAGAAAGTGAAAGATAAAATATAAAAAAAAAAAAAAATGGAAACAATACAATGATTGTTATAATAAAGCACCTTTAAAAAAATGAAAAAGAGAGAGAGAGAAAATAAAAAAATAAAATGAAGACAACATTTAAGATATAAAAATAAAAAATATATTTTTTAAAAATATATATTTACGTATATATTATACAAAAAAATATAATGTGATATTTATCTACACAACCCCGATTAGAATGTGATTTACAAAAACAAAATGTAAGAAATGAAAAAAAAGAACTTAAAAACTCAACTCAACAGCAGGCCATGCTAACAAAAAAATCTGGAACCCAAATGGAGTTAAAAAAATTTAAAAAATTAAAAACCAAAAATATTCAATTTAAATGAAATTATTGTGCGTAAATTTTTTTAAATGTTGTTTTTGCTTAAAACTTTTTGTGTTGTATTTAATTTTTTTCGAGAATCAACGATGGCATGTTTGGTTTTTTTATTTTATTTAATTTTTTATATAAAACTAAAATTAAGAAAAATTAAAAAAAATTGCAAATAATTACTAACATATTTGTTTTTTAAATAATAATCATTTAAAACCTGTATTTAGGAATTGAAAAAAAAAAACTATTTATATTCGATTATTATTTCAACTCTTGCACATTTCAAGTGGGTAGGAGGAATAGGAGGGATTTTTGTTATTTAAAAAAAAAATTAAAAAATTAAAAAAAACATTTCTATATAGAAAAAAGTAATTATAGTAGTAACCAAAACAAACAAGATAAGTTTTGTTAGAATACACGTACAGTAAAAAAACAACATTATTAAATAGCAATTACATTTTGAGAATTTTTTTAAAGCTTTTTATTTTAAAATTTTTTTTCAGAATTTGTTGTCTTTCCTTCCTTTCATAGAAGACATATTTGGAATCAGTTATGGGGAATCACAGAATACATATATATATATATATATGATGATTTCAATTTCATTGAAATATTTCAATAATTTGCATTATTTCGTTTATGGAAGAATTTATTTTAATTTTAAATTATTTTCTAAAAAATATTATTTTCTATTAAAATATTTTTTTAAGTACGTGTATTTTGTTGTTGTTGTTGTAAGGAACTAAGCAATAAGATTTTTTTAAGGAAATGGATTCGATAACAATTTTCTATATGGATGGGGGGATCCTATGGAAAATTTTGTATTCTATGGAAAATATTTTTATCGATTACATTTCCTTTACAAAATATTGTTATCGATAATATTTTCGATCAAAAATATTATAATTGAAATAATTTTATATAAAAAATATTGTTATCGATATTTTCTAAAGAAAAAAAATTTTAACGGTAATGATTTCAATGGACTGTTATCGATAATATTTTCTACAAAAATATTGTAGTCGATAATATTTTCTACCTAAAATATTGTAATATTGTAATCGAATAACATATTGTATAGAAAATATTACTATCGATAACATTTTCTAAATACAATATTGTTATCGGTAACATTTTCTATACAAAATATTGTCATTTATAATATTTTTTATATAAAATCTTGTTATCGATAGAATTTTCTATAGAACATATTGTTAACGATATTTGCCATTGAAACTATTGCTATCGAGAATATTTTCCATTGAAACTATTGTTATCGATAATATTTTCGATGAAGATATTGTTATCTATATCTATTCTATAGAAAATGTTTTGATCGATAATATTTTCTATAGAAAATATGGTTATCGCTAATATTTCCTACCAAAAATATTATTATCGATAATATTTCCTATGCAAAAATATTGGTATCGATAACATTTTCTATAAAAAAAATTGTTATCGATAAGATTTTTTGAAGAAAGTAAAATTATCGACAATATTCTTCATACAAAATCTTGCTATCGATAATATTTTGTATGGATAATCTTGATATCGATGTTATTTCTTACAGAACATTATATCGATAACCATATTTTCTATAGTAAATATTGTTATCGATAATATTTTCTATGGAAAAACCAGAAGTCGATAATATTTTCGATTCAAAATCTTGTTATCGATAACAAATATATAATAAATATTGTTATCGAAAATATTTTCCATAGAAAATTTTTCTACAAAAAAATCATCTTTTGTATAGAAAATACTGTTATCGATAAAATTTTCCATTTCAAATATTGTTATCGACCATATTCTTCATAAAAAAATCTTGTTATCGATATTTTGTATGGTAAATCTTGATGTCGATGTTATTTTTTATAGAATATTATACCAATAACCATATTTTCTATAGTAAATAATGTTATCGATATTATTTTCTACAAAAAATATTGTTATCGATAATATAGTCTACAACAAATATTGTATAAATCATCTTGTCTAAGAAAAACTGTTATTGATAATATTTTCCATTTAAAATATTGTTATCGATATGATTTTCTATATAAAATATTGTTATCGATTCTATATTCTAGAGAAAACATTGTTATCGATATTATTAATTATAAAAATATTGTTATCGATAACATTTTCTATAGAAAACATTGTTATCGATAACATTTTATGTACAAATTATTGTTATCGATAATATTTTCCATTGAAAATAATGTAATCGACAATATTTTCTACAAAAATATTGTTATCGATCATCTTTTCTATAGAAAATACTGTTATCGAAAATATTTTCTATAGGAAATATTGTTGTCGATAATATTCTCTATAGGAAATATTGTTATCGAAAATAATTTCTATAGGAAATATTGTTATCGATAATATTTACCATAGGAAATATTGTTATTGATAATATTTTTATGGAAAATCTTTTATCGATAATATTTTCCATATTGTTATAAATATTTCCTATAAAAAATATTGTTATCGATAATATTTTCTGTAGCCAATGTTGTTATCGACAGTATTTCCTATGAATAAATCTTGTTATCGATACTAATTCATAGAAAAATTTGTTATCGATAATAATTTTTAGAGAAAACATTGTTATCGATAATATTTGTTAAAGAAAATACTGTATCAATAACAATTTCTATAGATAATATTGTTAGCGATACTCTTTCCCATAGAAAATAGTGTTATCGAAAATATTTTCTGTAAAATAAAACAATTGTATTGCTTAGCACTATTTTTTCGCCTCCAATATTTATCTTATTTGTTTCTGTTTACACCGTAATATTTTTATTTAAATATTTCATATTATTTTTTCTAAATATTTATAAGTTGCAATTGTTGTTTTTGTTCTTTTTGCCTGTGTTTGTGTGTGATTTATAAAATAATGGATTATGTTTTATCGTTATTCCTTAATTTATTTATATATATAAATAAATATACTTAATTTATTTATATAAGTCATGCAGCATTGTTTTGTTGTAGGATTTAAATTTCAATAATCCAATATTTTTTGTTGTTTATTTTTATTGACCACAAGAATTGTTGTTGTTGAATTTACTTTAGAGAGTATGAATTGTTTTCTATTTGAATTGAATTGTTGTTTTTGTTTTTCTTTTTTGCGGGATGATTACGTTTCGTGTGCTTCTTCTCCTCGGCTTCGTGGTAAAATTGCAATAATTTTTGTATTTACTTTTTTTTGTTTAAACATCTATAATTAAATATGATTAAGATTTTCCGATTTGTTTTTTACGTTATGTATTTATATTATTTCGTTTTTGTTTTGTTTTTTTCTTTTATTTTTTTATTATTAATTTTAATATTATTATTATATTTATTATTACATTAAAAAAAGTTTAAGTTCTTGTTAGGGCCTCCCACCCTAACAAGAGGTTAGAAAACTACATTCGTCGTTGTTGTATTTACCTCGTCAAAGCAGACTGCACCTTGACAACCAACTCTCTGCTTTTCTATGGTCATTCTGTTTCAACTGATGACCACCTTTGGGGGGATTGTTCGCCTCCTATTTAACAACAAAAAAATCGGAGAAGGTTAAAATAAATTCCCATTATTAATTTTGTTGTTGTTGTAATACATACCATTCGTTTTTCCATTTTTGCTTTAATATCACTAGCCAAGGTTAAGAAAGCCTCTTCCACATTAATGCTTGCCTTCGCTGAGGTTTCCATAAATTTGATACCATATTCGACAGCCAGTTGTTCGCCACGTTCACGTGAGACCTAGAAAGATACAAAAAGGGGAAATAATAATAAATAGAAGCGATACAAAATAATAAAAAATTATAAATTCGATAATATTTTTTAATATTGTTATCGATAACATTTTCTATAGAAAATATTGTTATCGACAAATTTTGTTAAAGAAAATATTGTTATCGACAAATTTTGTTAAAGAAAATATTGTTATCGATAACATTTTTTTATTGTTATCGAAAACATTTTATTTTGAAAATATTGTTATCGATAATGTTTTCTTTAGAAAATACTGTTATCGTTAAAATTATTTATAAAAAATGTTATTGATAATATAAATATAGAAAATATTGTTATCGATAATGCTTTTCTATGAAACATATTGTTATCGATAACATTTTCTTTAGAATAAATTGTTATCGATAATATTTTCTTTAGAAAATATTGTTATCGATAATATTTTCTTTAGAAAATATTGTTACCGATAATATTTTTTTAGAAAATATTGTTATCGATAATATTTTCTTTAGAAAATATTGTTATCGATAATATTTTCTTTAGAAAATATTGTCATCGATAATATTTTTTTAGAAAAAATTGTTATCGATAATATTTTCTTTAAAAATATTGTTATATATAATATTTTCTTTAGAAAATATTGTTATCGATAATATTTTTTTTAGAAACTTTTGTTATCGATAATATTTTCTTTAAAAATATTGTTATCGACAACATTTCATACAGAAAATATTGTTATCGATATTATTTTCTTTAGAAAAGATTGTTATCGACAACATATTTTTATCGATAAAATTATTTTTGAAAATAATTGTTATCGATATTGTTTCAATGCAAAATATTGTTTCAATACAAAACATTGTCATTGATAATTATCGACGACAATATTTTTTAAAGAAAACAGTCTTATCGATACTATTTTCTGTAGAAAATGTTATCTATAATATTTTATTTATAACAAAAAAATTGTTATCGATAACATATTTGTGAGAAAATATTGTCATAGATAACACATTTGAGAGATAATACTGTTATCGATAATATTTTCTGTAGAAAATATTTTTATCGGTAAAATTTTTTATAGAATACATAATAAAAAACATATTTTCTATAGAAAATATTGTTATCGATAATATATTCTATGGAAAATATTGTTATCGATAACATTTTCTATAAAAAATATTGTTATCGGTACTATTTTCTAGACAAAATATTGTTATCGATCATATATTTGAGAGAAAATATTGCTAACGAAAATATTTTACATAGATATCGTTATCGATTATATTTTCCACCAAAAATTGTTATCGATCAGCTAAATATACCTTTCATATATCGATACTATTTTCTGTAGAATATGTTGTTATCGATAACATAAATGTTGTTATAGATAAAATATTTGAGAGATAATATTGTTATCGATAATATTTTATATTGAAAACATTGTTATCGATAATATTTTCTATAAGAATACATAATAGAAAACATGTTTTCTATAGAAAATATTGTTATCGATAACAATTTTCGTGGAAAATTTTGTTATCGATAACATTTTTTATACAAAATAGTGTTATCGGTACTTTTTATATATACAAAATATTTGTATCGATAATATATTTGAGAGAAAATATTGTTAACGAAAATATTTTACATAGTAAATATTGTTATCGTTTATTTTTTCCACAGTTAACATTGTTATCATTCGGCTAAAGGTGTTCATTCTTTATAGACAACCTTCAGAGCTGGTCTATAAAGAAAGGCCAATTTCAGCTGGTTTATGAAAAAGCCCACCTTCAGCTGGTCCATGAAAAAAGACCATCTTTAGCAGGTCTTTAAAATAAACCACCTTTTGAGCAGGTCTACAAAAAATATCACCTTCAGCTGTTGATCTCCATGAAAAAGACCACCCTCAGCTGGTGGTGTATAAGGAAAAATCACCACATTCAGCTGGTCCAGGTACCTTTAGCAGGTCTATGAAAATGCTCACCTTCAGCTGATCTATAAAGGAAAGACCACTTTCAGCTGGTCTATGAAAAAGCCCACCTTCAGCAGGCCTATGAAAAAGCCCACCTTCAGCTGGTCTTTCTTTATAGACCAGCTCTAAAGGTGGTCGTTTTTATAAACCAGCTGAAGGTGGTTTTTTTCAAAGATCAGCTAAAGGTGGTATTTTTCAGTTACCAGTCTTTCTTATAGATCAGCTCTGAAGGTAGTCTTTTTTATATACTAGCCGATGTTTGTCTTTGTGGACCAGCTGTAGGTGGATTGTTTTATAGACCAGCTGAAGTTGGTCTTTTTAGTGATCAGCTGAAGGTTTTCTTACCTAGAGGGCTGGTATCCTCATTCACCGGGCATTTTTTTAATATACTTAAATATTTCTATCATTCCTATTATCAATTGTGGGTGTATTCAAATTAGATTACATGTCAATAATAACAGAAATACAACACCTATTAACGCTAATAATTACATTGGCAATGACCTACATTCCACTACCTCAACCATACCATACCCAACTATGATTACATCAGCTAATAAAATAAGGATTTCCATTTACACATTACAAGCACACACACTCAAACATTTCGAATACATTTGGCCATACCAAAAACAAACAAAAAATAGGCTTGGCAAATTACAATACATTTTTGGAAAACCCTACTCTGCTCACCTGTCTTTTTTCATTTAATTCACATTTATTTCCCAGCAACATTTTCTCAACATCCGCCGATGCGTTCTCCTCGATGTTACGTATCCAATTTTTAATATTCTCAAAGGATTTCTCTTGGGTAATGTCATAAACTAACATTATGCCCATGGCGCCTCTGTAATATGCGGTGGTAATTGTTCGGAAACGCTCCTGGCCAGCAGTGTCCCTGGGCGAGTGGAAGAAATAACAACAAAAATGAGAAATAATTAAAAATTTGTTGTTGGGATGAAATGAAATCAACTACTTACCATATTTGTAATTTAATTTTCTTGCCATCTAATTCAATAGTTCTAATTTTAAAGTCTATGCCTGGAAGAGAGAGAGAGAGAGGGAGAGAAATTAGTAAACAGTTAATAAAGTAATCCTGTAAGTTATTCAAAAAATATGATATTTCTCATAACAGCCTGAAGGTGTTTTTTAACAGACCAGCCTGAAGTTGGTCCTTCTCATAGACCAGCCTGAAGGTGGTCTTTCTCATACCATACCCAACTATGATTACATCAGCTAATAAAATAAGGATTTCCCTTAAACACACCACAAACACACACACTCAAAAAATTTCGTATACACAATTGGTCGTACCAACAAATAGGCTTGGCAAATTGGTCTTTCTCAAGATGGTTTTTGGATAACCCCTTAGACCCCAGCTGAAGATGGTCTTTCTCATAGACCAGCCTAAAGGTGGTCGTTCTTTATTTCCCAGCAACATTTTCTTTAACATCCAACCAGAAGGTGGTCTTTTCTCCTGAAGGTGGCCTTTTTCACTGACGTAGCCTGAAGGTTTTTAATATTCTCAGCTGAAGGATTTCTCTTAGGTAAAGTTGTCATAAAGCTGAAGGTGGTCTTTATGCCCAGCTGAAAGTGCCTTTCTGTAATAGCTGAAGGTGGTCTTTCCCTTCCCCAGCTGAAGATGGTCTTTCCATAGACCAGCTGAAGTGTCCCATAGACCAGCCTAGGTGGTCGAAATAGACCAGCAAAAGATGGTCTTTCTTTATAGACCAATAAGGTTAAAAAGCCTGAAGGTGTTTTTCACTGAGAAGCCTGAAGGTGGTCTTTCTTACCAGCTGAAGGAGGTCTTGTAATAGACAAGCCTAAAGTTTCTTTTTCATAGACCCCAGCTAAGGTGGTCAATAGTTCCGCCTGAAGGTTCTTTCTCAGCCTGGAAGAGAGAGAGAGAGAAGGTGAGAGAAAGCTGAAGGTGGTCTTTCTCATAGACCAGCCTAAAGGTGGTCGTTCTTTATAGACCAGCCAGAAGGTGGTCTTTTCTCACAGACCAGCCTGAAGGTGGCCTTTTTCACTGAGAAGCCTGAAGGTGGTCTTTCTCATAGACCCCAGCTGAAGGAGGTCTTTCTCATAGACAAGCCTAAAGTTGGTCTTTTTCATAGACCCCAGCTGTAGGTGGTCTTTCTCATAGACCCGCCTGAAGGTGGTCTTTCTCAGCCTGGAGATGGTCTTTCTCATAGACCCCAGCTGAAGGTGGTCTTTCCCTTAGACCCCAGCTGAAGATGGTCTTTCTCATAGACCAGCCTAAAGGTGGTCGTTCTTTATAGACCAGCCTGAAGATGGTCTTTCTTTATAGACCAACCAGAAGGTGGTCTTTTCTCAAAGACCAGCCTGAAGGTGGCCTTTTTCACTGAGAAGCCTGAAGGTGGTCTTTCTCATAGACCCCAGCTGAAGGAGGTCTTTCTCATAGACAAGCCTAAAGTTGGTCTTTTTCATAGACCCCAGCTGAAGGTGGTCTTTCTCATAGACCCCAGCTGAAAGTGGTCTTTCTCATAGACCCCAGCTGAAGGTGGTCTTTCCCTTAGACCCCAGCTGAAGATGGTCTTTCTCATAGACCCCAGCTGAAGTTGGTCTTTCTCATAGACCAGCCTAAAGGTGGTCGTTCTTTATAGACCAGCCTGAAGATGGTCTTTCTTTATAGACCAGCCAGAAGGTGGTCTTTTCTCACAGACCAGCCTGAAGGTGGCCTTTTTCACTGAGAAACCTGAAGGTGGTCTTTCTCATAGACCCCAGCTGAAGGAGGTCTTTCTCATAGACAAGCCTAAAGTTGGTCTTTTTCATAGACCCCAGCTGAAGGTGGTCTTTCTCATAGACCCCAGCTGAAAGTGGTCTTTCTCATAGACCCCAGCTGAAGGTGGTCTTTCTCACAGACCAGCTGAAGGTGGTCTTACCCACAGACCAGCTAAAGGTGGTCTTTCTCATAGACCCCAGCTGAAGGTGGTCTTTCTCATAGACCGGCCTGAAGGTGGTTTTTCTAATAGGCAGGTCTATTAGAAGATGGTATTTATATCACGTGCTGATCTCGCAATATTTGTATGCAGGGCATTGAACTTTTTCACATACATTGCTACTCTAATCCTAGGTTGTTTGGTAATGAAAATTGAGGTATATAGGTCCACGTTTTGGTATAGTGCCCATATAAGTGTACCCCCTTTCCAAATTAACGTGTTGAACAGATTTTTTTTTTTATCAAATTGGCTACAATTTGAAATTTTTGGTTTCTTATTAGGTAGCAAATCTTCCTAACAAAAATTATCATGATATGTCTACTTTAAAATATGGCCCCCATATGACGGCACTTCCCAAGATTTTCAGCAAATTTTTCAACCGAATTGGCTGAAATTTGTTACAAATGATTCTTGGGGGGGTGGGAAATTTTCCCAATTAAAAATTATCAATATTGTCCTACTTTTAAAGATAGCTCCCATATAACGGAACTTTTTCGAATTTCATATTTTGTGTGAGCTTGAGCCCATTTTTCAACTGAATTGGCTGTAATTTGGTATTTTGGGTTCTCATAGGGTAGCAAATCTTCTAATCAAAAATTATCCAGATTGGTCATCTTTTGTAGCTTAGTCCCATGTAAAGGTATGTACCAAATTTCGTATTTTGTGGGAGCTTGGCCACGTTTTCCCACAGAACTGACTGTAATTTGGTATTTTGAATTGTCATTAGGTAGAAAATCTTCATACCAAAAATTATCAAGATTGATCAACTTTTTAGGGTAGCCCCCACATGACGGGTTTTGTGTAGAATGGGGTTCGTTTGTCAAGCGAATTGTCTCTAATTTGGTATTTTGCGCTCTCATAGGGTATCAAATCTTCCCAACAAAAATTATCAATATTGATGAATTTTTTAGCTTAGCCCCCATATAAGGACTATCTACCAAATATGGTACTTTAGGGAGCTTGGGCACATTTTTCAACAGAATTTTCTATAATTCGGTATTTTCGGTTCTCATTGGGTGGCAAATCTTCCTACCAAAAATTATAAACATAGGTCAACTTTTTAGGGTAGCCCTCATATAACGCTACCTCCCAAATTTCGTTGTATTGGGAGATTTGGGTATTTTTTTCAATGGAATTGTCTGTAATTTGGTATTTTGGTTTCTCATAGGGTAGAAAATCTTTCTATCAAAAATGGTCAACATTGGTTTACTTTTTAGCTTAGCCCCAAGGTAGGTCCCACACGACGCAACTTTCAAAATTTTGTTTTTAGGTTGTTTGGTCATTATTTTTCAACCGAAATGTCTGTAATTTGGTATTTTGTGTTCTCATTGGTTAACAAATCTAGCTACCAAAAATTGTCGAGATTGGTCAACTTTTTAGGGTATGCCCCATATAAGGGTATATATCAAATGTCGTATTTTGGTGAGCTTGGGCACATTTTTCAACCGAATAACCAGTCATTTGGTATTTTGGGTTCTCATTGGATGTCAAATCATACTACCAAAAATTATTAAGATCAGTCAACTTTTTAGGGTAGCCCTCATATAACGATACCTTCCAAATGTCGGTATATTGGGAGATTTGGGTAAATTTTTCAATGGAACTGTCTGTGATTTGGCAATTAAGGATCTCTTTTTAATTTATTTATTTATTTTTTGTAAAAAGTTATTATGGTCCACCCCTATTAAAATTGGTTATCTATCACACAACTATATTTTTTATGTTATTCATTTATTTTATTTTTTTTAACTCAATTTTATTCGTTTATTTGAAAACAAAACTCAAGATTAAGATATAAAATCTCTCCACTACCACACACCACTGAAAATTATTTAAACAAACAAATAATAAATCTCTAGTGTTAATCAGTTATCAATTTGAAGACAGCTATGAATCTTCTTCTGCTTCTTTTAGCTCTACAGATTAACATCAATCAAATAAGTTGTGTGTGAGTGTGTGTATGTGTGTGTGTGTTCAACTAGTTTTTAATTTCTTCAAAACTACATTTCTACAATTTAATTCAAATTTGTATTGGGGCTGCGGGTATTTTTTATTACCCCATGACTCGATTTCAACTCATTTTCCAGGCTGTGCTGCCTGCTGGCGGGACAGCAATAAATACCCAGCGAATGCCCATTGAGTAGCCAAGAAAATTAAATTTCTTAAAACCCCGCCAATGAGTCATCTCCATAAAAAAACATATTTCACAACCATTTGATTATAAGAATATAAAAAAAAAAATACAATGTAATATTTATGTGAAGATATGTATATAGCGCGGTTTGTATGTAGTACATGTCAATACACACACACTCACATACTCAATATCAACTAATATAAGAAATATATTTTCTTCGACAATGAAAATGATGAGATGTTGTGATGCTGCTGGTTGTTATGTGGGTCCCCACCCCATCCTCCCTCCCTCACTTCCAATTTAATTTGCCACAATTAAAGAAACTAAAACAAATTCATTTATAATTCATCTTCTAAATTCAAAAAATTCAAAAAAAAAAAAACTAAGAAAGCAAATTCCATAGAAGAAAAAACAACAAAGTTCTATTGAAAAAAACTGCGCGGTTTTTTGTTGTTGATTTTTCTTTCTGTCCCATGTCATAACAACAAAGGGAATTTTTTTGTTTGCCATGCACAGAGTTCAGTAGTCAGCAGATCGAAAAAAAAACAGAAAAAAAAATTAAATAGTTTCAAATGTGTTGTTGTCTTTATTTGAATGCAGTAAGGCCAGCCAGCCAGGCAGACGAGACGAAACGATACGAGCAAAGGGATGGGAAGCATGTGATTGTTGTAATATTGTTAAGAAATTGTTTTGAATTCTTTGGCGCATAGTATCGGGTAGGGTGTCAAGTAGCGGCCAGTCTTTCTTTTTGCTTGTTTTTATTCCTGGCCATTATTTGTATCTACATGTTATTCTTCCTCTTCATCAAATTTTCGATCAATGCATTTTCATTTTCATTGTTATTGTTTATTTTTTTTAGTTTGGTCTCGTGCTGTGTAGTTTCCTTGACTTCTTCGAAATGATTACAATTAATTCGGCTGAAAAAAGTTCCCAAGCACCCCAAAATACGAAATTCGGAAGATCCCCTTATATTGTGGCTACCCTAAAAAATTTACCGATCTTGATCATATTTGATAGGGAGGAGATTTGCCACCCAATGAGAATCAAAAATACCAAATTACAGCCAATTCGGTTGAAAAACGTGCCCAAGCTCCCCACAATACCAAATTTGGTATATACCCTTATATGAGGTCTACCCTTAAAAGTAGACCAATCTTAATCATTTTTGGTAGGAAGATTTCTAATCTAATGTGAATTATTTATACCAAATGTAAGCTCACTCTGTTGAAAAACATGCTCAATCTCCCCAATATATCGAAATTTGGTAGATGCCCTTATATGGGGACTAAGCTTGAAATTTGACCAGTATTAATAATTTTTTTGTAGGGAGATAAGATACCCAATGAGATCCTAAAATATGAAATTACAGCCAATTTGGTTGAGAAGTGTGCCCAAACTCCCCAAAATAACGAATACGAAGGGGTAAAAACCGAAAATATGAAATTACAGCAATGCGTCCAATCTCCCCAATATAGAGAAATTTGGGAGGTTATATAGGGGCCACCCTAAAAAATGGACCAATCTTGATATTTTGTAGATAGATAAGATACCCAATGAGATCCTAAAATACGAAATTACAGCCATTTCGGTTGAAAAATGTATCCAAAATACCGAATAATAGGGGTACGGATATATGGAGGTTACCCCGTAACATGAATCAATATTGATAATTTTTTGTAGGAAGATTTGTTACCCAATGTGAACCCAAAATACCGAATTACAGCCAATAGGGTTGAAAAAAATTGACCAAATTACAAAAAAAAAAGATGAAATTTTGAAAGTACAGTAGTCATATGGGGACATCCCAAAAAAAATGGCCAAATGTTGCCAATTTTTTGTAGAAAGATTTACAACTCAATGAGAAAGAACACCTTCAGGCTGGTCTATAATGAAAGACCACCTTCAGCTTGCCTACGAAAATGAAAACCTATGGCTGATCCATAAGAAAAAACCAACTTCAGCTGGTCTATGAGAAAATACCACCATCCGCCTGGTCTATGAGAAAATACCACCTTCAGCTGGGGTCTATGAGAAAAGACCACCTTCAGCTGGGGTCTATGAGAAAGACCACCTTCAGGCTGGTCTATAAAGGAAAATCACCTTCAGGCTGGTCTATGAGAAAGACCATCTGGTTCATAAGAAAGCCCATATTCAGGCTGGCTTGTGAAAAAGGCACACTTCAGCTGGGGTTCAGAAAGGACCACCTTTAGTTGGGGTCTATAAAGAAAGACCACCTTCAGCTGTGTTCTATAAAGAAAGACTACCTTCAGGCTGGTCTATAAAGAAAGACCTCCTTCAGGCTGCAATGAGAAAGACCACCTTCAACTGGGGTCTATGAGAAAGACCATCTTCAGGCTGTTCTATGAGAAAATATCCACATGGTCTATGAAGAAAGACCACCGTCAGACTGCTATGGGAAAGGCCACCTTCAGTTGGGGTCTATGAGAAAGATAACCTTTAGGCTGGTCGATGAGAAAGACGACCTTCAGCTGGTCTATGAGAAAGGAACACCTTCAGGCTTGTTTATGAGAAAGATCACCTTAAGCTGTGATCTATGAGAAAGACCACCTTCAGGCTGTTCTATGAGAAAGCCCACCTTCAGTCTGGTCTATGAAAAAGACTACCTTCAGGCTGTTCTTTGAGGAAATTCAACTTCAGTCCACATTTACATTTAAGGGGTCTATAAAATTCGTCTTCTCCATGGTCTGGTGGTCTATAAAGATAGCCTTTTAATTTAAGGTGTCTATAAAATTCGTCTTCTCCATGCCTTCAGGCGTTCTATAAATACTTGTTTTAATAATAAAAAAAATAGGCCAAATCCCTGAAAACTATTTGGGGATGCTGCTGCTGATATTTGTTTGTTTATCTTTTTTTTTAGAATTCCACATTTTTTTGTGGTTTTTTGCAAGGTGGCTCTTGTCATGTTCCACTTAGAGAGAATCTATAAAAACAAAAATAGTAAAAACGAATTTCAAAAAAGGGGATGAGGAGGGTTGGGCATACCAAAAGAACTTTTGGGGAATATTTGGCAGGCAGTTCCCTTATAGTTTCCTAGGGGTTATGACAAAAGATAATTTTCTTTCAAGAGTCCGCCAAAGAACGAACGAAAGGGCGGGGGTTGGGGGATCTTGTGGCGGAAGTTTATCTTTTGGCTTGCCCTACACAGATATCGTACTTTGACTTTGTAGCGGACGACAACAACAATAATAACAAGCAACACCAAACCCAAACATACGACGTTGTTGTTGTCGATGATGATGATGACGATGGAGGCGCAGCGGAACCGACCCCTCCTTTCTTCTGCTGTGTTTTTTTCACTTTTCTTTTTTCTTTTCAAAATAAATTTAATGGGTGACGACAATGTTGGTGTTGTTGTTGCTGTTGCACTATCATACAAAATATTTAATTGTTGTTGTAATTTTTTTTTTTTGATTAATTCATTATTTTTGTAATTTTTTCATTGTTACTCATGCTGCAGGCAGGCTACTTCATGTTCGTTACACACACACATTTTTACAATCATACACAAAATATTAATATATGTACATATGTACCCCGCGGGATCCCAACTCACCTATTGTCGATATAAATGTTGTATTGAAGGCATCCTCCGAGAAACGAAATAATATGCAGGTCTTGCCAACACCCGAATCACCGATTAGCAGCAATTTAAACAGATAGTCGTAGGTCTTAGCCATAATTCCGCAACTCTCTTCACCGAAAAATCGAAAAAATTAAAAAAAAAATACGAAACCGAAAACTTTCTGCGCGAATGCGTGTTACTTCTTCTCGACGACGACTACGACGAACAACGAAATACAACAACAACAATAAACCCCAAATCAATCAAGCAAAAGTGACGATGTTTCTCCGATGATGATGATTTTCTTTTTGGTTTCTTTCTTTACTCTTTTTGCAAATATTTCTCCTTTTGTTATTTATTTTGTTGGAATTGTTGTAAAAATATGTAATTAAAAATCCTTCGCCTCTACGGGATGACAAAATTAAAAAATCTTTCCACACACCAACCACACAGTCTACAAAAATTTTCGATTATTTTTTGTCTAGTGATGTAGTTTTCTTTCTTTTTTCCTTTCTTTCTGCTGTGGCTATACGGTGACGGTGGTTGTTGACAAGTGTTGCCACATTGTAAGGTGACATTTGGTACATGGCAGTGCAAAACAAGTAATCGGTATGTGACATGTAAACATTGTTAAGTGGCCTGGCAATGGGTCAAATTAAAATTCTATTTTTTCACAAAATATTCAACGGAGACCCCCATAAAGTATATATATTGTGGATCAGAATAAAAGTGACATTTTGTACTCGGTAATGTCATGTAAACAATGGTTAAGTGGCCTGGCAATGGGTCAAATTGAAGTTGCCTTTTTTACAAAATATTCACCGAATACCCCATAAACTATATATATATATATTCTAGTTCAGATTAAAGTTGACATTTTACACATGGTAATGTCATGTAAACAATTGTTATGTGGCCTGGCAATGGGTCAAATTGAAATTGCCTTTTTTATAAAATATTCACCGGAGACCCCATAAACTATATATATTCTAGTTCAGAATAAAGATGACATTGTGTGACTCGGTAATACCATGTAAACATTGTTAAGTGGCCTGGCAATTGGTCAAACTGAAATTGCGTTTTTCACAAAATAATCAACGGAGACCCCATAAAGTCCATATATGGGTTTTTACAAAACTTCGTATTTTGTGAGAGCATGGGCACATTTTTTCTCCAAATTGGTTCTCATTGGGTAGCAAAGCTCCTTTCCAAAATTCATCAACATATAACGGCACCTTCCGAATTTTGATATTTTGGCAAGTTTGGGCACATTTTTCCAGTGGAATTGGCTGCAATTCGGTATTATGTGATCTCATTGGGTAGAAAATATCCACACTAAAAATTATCAATATTGATCTTCTTCTTAGGGTAGTGCCATATAACGGTAGCTTCCGAATTTCGATATTTTGGTGAGTTTTGGCACATTTTGTAGTGGAATTGGCTGCAATTCGGTATAATGGTATCTCATAGGGTAGCGCTATTTAGAAAATTTCGTATTTTGGGGGCTTGGTCACATTTTTCTCCAAATAGGTTGTAATTTTGTATATTGAGTTCTCAGAGGGTAGAAAATATCCATATCAAAAATGATCATGATTGCTCAACTTTTTTTTTTACACCGAAACGGCTGTGAATCTGTATTTTGTACTCTTAATTGGGTAGTAAATCTCTCTAAAAAATTATCCATATTGGTCTATATTCCAGGATAGTCCCCAAAGAGCTCTACCACACACCTTTTTGTATTTTAAAGTACTTTGGGCGTCTTTTACAATCTTATTGTGTTTTTTTTTGCTTGGGTTCTCGTGTGGTTTCAAATCTCCCTGCTATAAAATTGAATTATCGGTTCATGTTTGGTGTATCTCACAGAAGTTTCAAAATTTCGAAGGAAAAAATATAATTTAGCTTGGGCATTGATTTTCATGGAAAGAAATGAGGGTATACATATATAGCCTATGGAGACAATCCAAAAAAAAACTTTCTTTCTTAGAGTTTATTATCTCTTAGTAGTCTGGAATTGTAGCATTTCGTAGTTCCTTTAAATTCACAACTGTACAAAATTGGCCTTCAGCTGATCCATGATGTCATTATTTACCGCACCCGTCACCTCCTTATGAATCCTTCTTCAGTTTGCACTATTCTTGTCTCTTGGATTTTTAGTTTAAGTCCTCGCCTGCCTGCCTTGGAAGACTGTGTCAAGTTTTCTCTTACTCCGGTGGTTCTAAAAAGTTCATCCATTTTTTGACACTTGGATGCGCGTTTACCCTCGACTATAGATGCCAATATATCCACGTTTGAGGAGAGGATGAGTCCGGGAACAGATTATATGTTATCTCTGATGAAAAAAGCCATTACCTACAGAGTTGCATTTGTTGTTATACTTCTCAAGACATCTTGTATTATTGTACCATAAAAAAATATTAAGACATAGGGTCCATTAGCATATTTAGTATTATTAAATCTTTATTTTGTATTTTTAATTATTATATTCATGTTATATTTTTAATTATTATAACATAAATATTTTAAAGAATTAAATAAGAAACACCATCTAGGACGCTTTTCATTTCGTTGTCACCACTGAACCTTTTTTTCTTGTAATTACCTGCTTGCTATCAATTCACGGTGAATGCTGTCCCTAATAGTCGAGCATGGTATAATAATAGAAGGTAACAGCAAGTGTTGTTGTACAAAAAACGATACAACAACCACGTGGAAATTTGTTGTTGTAAGTTCTACTAGTGTCAACTCATTTGACAGAAAAATGTAAACAAACAAACAAATTATCATCAAATTATTTTTATTTTGAAAATGAAATATTTTCGAATCCTCAAAATAAAAATTAAAAAACATGAATGAAAATCTATCCAATTTATATTTCTATCTATTCCACATCTTTCCTATAATTGAGCCATTGCCATATATATGTGTAACACATATGAAAATGCCGGGAATAGCGAGTTATTCCTGGAAGAAAGATTTGCTTCCTCAAACTTTCCCAGCAGGCAGATTGAGTAAATTGAATACAGGAGCACATTTAATGAAGAACAATTTTAAATTGAATGCGTTCCCAATTTTCCTGTTGGGTGATTTTTAAAAACATAATTTGTCAAATTCATATTGACACTAGTATTACGTTGGAATCAAATCAGCTGGGATTTGCTGTTACCTTTTATAATTGTACCATGATAGTCGAGAAGAAGGTTCAGTATTGTTAACATTATTAATTTATTAGACAATTTGTCACAACATAAAAAAAATTAAATTAAAAACCACCCCCTGGAACGCTTTTCATTTCGTTGTCACTACTGCCCCTCTTTTCTTTTATTTATCTTTTTTCGCTATCAATTCACAGTGAATGCCGGCCCCCTCACTAATCAAGTCAGCAGGCCCCAACAGTCGAGAAGAAGAGCTACTATTGTTAACATTACAATGAAATTTCTTTTTGGTCATAAGATGAAATTTTCCAAAATAAAATGTTGAAAAGAAATTGCAAATTGCATTCCGTGTTCGCAATATAAAGATAAACGACACAACGACGATAAACGGGCAAACAAAATGGATATGAAAAAATTAAAACGCAAATTGTTATGAAAACCCCAAAAGAAAAGAAAAAAAATAAGTGTTAATAAAATTCTTTATTTGTTGTTGGTGTTGTTGTAAGTGGCCAAAGAGAGCAATAGAGTGAAAAAAGAAAGAAAACGAAAGAAGAAGAAGAAAAAAAAAATACAAAGAGAAATAAAAACAGACGTAGTTTTTTGGTCTAGTGCCTGCTCAGCTCTGCTCCCCCTGTGCTCAAAAAAGAAGCAGCAGCAGCGACGGTGGCAGCAGCTGTTTTGTTGGAGTAAACGGGCGCGCGCGACGAGTGTGTGTCTGTCGTATGGGGTTCTATATGTGAGTTGTTGTTTTTGTTGTTATTTCCCCCCACAATAGAAAGAAATACCAATTGAAAGCAGAGAACGTACAACGTTGACGTCGTGTGTGTGTGCATGCGTGTGTGTATGTGAGTGCGTGTAAGGTGTCGTCTCCGGAATTCCACTGCAGTTTTGTTTTGCTGCTTCGGTTTGGCTAGCCAGGTGCAGTTAGCCAACATCCGTTCCTCCAAAATATTTACACCAGCACCACCCATTTAGCAGCCACTACTCACAGCGGAATGGGTGCAAAGGAATCAAAACAGACTTGCATTAGCTATGAAGATGCTGTCAAAAGAGGTAAGTGGAAAAAATGAAGTACAAAAAACAAGAAACAAAGAAAAGAAAACAAAAGACAGACTTTGCTAATTATTTGGTTTGTTGTTGTAGTCCCCCTCCCTTTTAGGGGATTTATAGGCATGAAGACAGGTGGGAGGAGGGAGTATTTGGCTTTCTTTTGCAATGTCCGCCTGACAATTAGATTATTGGGTGTCTTTTGGGTGCTATTGAGAGTAGTGTGTGAACGAACAACAACAGCAATAACTGGAGTGTGTGTGTGTGAGAGAGGGCGAAGCCAGGCACAATGAAAAGGGGGTCAATGAAATGGGTTATTTTGCCTTATTGGGCCAGAGAGAAGGGACAGACGACTTCGTTCGAAAAAAATTAAGAAGAAGAAGAGAGTTGAGTTCTTTATTTTTGTTTTATCATTGAATTTTGTTGTTTTTGGATTTATTATTTTTTTCTTTTAATTTTTTCACACATTGTTTTTGTTATTGTTTTCGTAATCTTTTTTTCTTCGTCCATTTCAATTTCTTTAGATTACTATGATAGATTTTAGTTAATTTGTTTTTGTTGTTTTTGCTTTTGTTCTTTAGTGTATTTTTATATAGAGGCGAACAAATAGATCGACAAATGTTTAAACAACTGTAGAAGGGATCAGGTATGGGTGTGTGTGGGAACAAGTGAAGTTTAGGTCCAGTTCGAGAATCATTTTGAAATTTTTACCACATATTAGATCTAGGTGTCCTGATACCACTTATATATATGTATATACTCTTCACCACACTGTGGTACAGGGTATTATGTCTTTGTGCATATGTTCGTAACAGGCAAAAGGAAACGAGATAGACACATGGTTTCTTTTGAGAATATGCATGTCCGTTTGTCCGTCCGTCCATGTATTTTTGGAGAACAAAGTAGAGGTCGCATTTATGTTCCGATTTGGAGGAAATTTGGCATAGGTCAATTATATGGCCCAATGACGAACCCTACTGAAATTGGGAAAAATCGGTTCAGATTTAGATATAGCTCCCATATATATTTTCGTCCTATTAAATGGAAATGGTGCACCAAAGTCCCTATATATCTTTCGTTTTGCACGAAATTTGGCACAGCGTAATTAATTAGGCCTAGAATGAGGTGTGTTAAGTTTCCTGAAAATCGGTGCAGATTTAGATATGTGTAGCTCCCATATATACTTTCGTCCGATTTAATGTAAATGGTGCACCAAAGTCCCTTAAAATCTTTCGATTAGCACGAAATATGGCACAGCGTAATGTATTAGGTCTAGAATGATGTGTGTTAAGTTTCATCTAAATCGGTTCAGATTTAGATATAGCTCCTATATATATTTTCGTCCGATTTAAGGTAAATGTTGTACCAAAGTCCCTTAATATATTTCGGTTTGCACGAAATTTGGCACAGCGTAAGGAATTACAGAATGACATGTTTATGGATCCAATTTCATTTCACTGGTCCTTTAAAAATGCGACGAGGATTTATCTGTTGAATATACCCAAAGTGGTGAAGGGTATCATATAGTCGGCTCCGTCCGACTTTACTACTTTCCTTACTAGTTTTGTTTTTGGGAAAACCCATACGTATACATTTCTGTGAGGCGATAGACGCTGCTACGTTTCGAAGATTACTATCCAAGGATCCGAAATACATTGGGAAACACTTAACCTCCTAGCAGAAACCCATTACCCAGGTTGCAAAGATGTGGATACCGTCAACGATACGCCTGACAGTCAACACATTCAAAACATATAAATCAACAGGACCAGATGAAATCACACGGCGATGCTTCAATTTGCCTCGCTATGTATATATCTGATCCTTGAGAAGATCGATCTATACGGAGTGCTTTACTCTCTCGTGCGTTCCGGGTCTATGGAACGAGGTAAAGGTTACTTACATTTCTAAAGTGGAATGTAAGCCACTCAGCACCAATGGACTATAGGCCCATTAGCCTATCATTCTTTCTCATCAAGTCTCTCTACCTGGAGATAAGGAGTCGACTATACACTGGTATAACACGGTGGTAAGGCCCATCCATTCCTACGGTTCTCTTATTTGGTGGCACTTCTTACGCCTTAATCACTTCCACCAAACTAGTGCCGGCAAACTAAACAAAGTACAAAGAGCCGCCTCGATTCTAATAACTGGAGCCGCGAGAAGCACCCCACAAGCAGCTCTGAACGCAATGCTCAACTTGAGGCCTCTGCGTCTCAGCATTAAGGGCAGCCAGCGCATAGTGCCATAAGGCTGCATGAACAAAATTTACGGCGAAATTGTAGCTACGGGCGTGGATGTATCCTGAACAAACTAGGTTTGACATTGGACCAACGCGTAAAACTAAGCGACTATGGATCACCAGTCCTGAGATTTGACAATATAGACGTCGTTATCCCTAGTAGAGACGACTGTAACCGTAGCAACTATCCTCTGGACGGTCTGGCTTTTTATACAGACGGATCCAAGATGGACGGAGGTTCAGTGCTGGCGTCTACTGTAAAAGGCTAGTCCTTGAGCTTACCTACAAGATGAATAGAAACTGTAGTATTTTCCATACTGAAATCGGCCCTATTTGGAAGGCAGCGAAATTGATAAAAAGTCTGGATGCAAATATCGTTGAACCGGTGACTAACTTTGTGGATAGTCAGGCGGCTCTTAAAGTCACCAAATCCTGTAATATCAAATCTAAGGTCATCCTCGAGTGTAGAGCCGTTTAGGAAACACTCACTTACATCTATCGGCTGTGTTGGGTACCAGGACACCGTGACATCATGGGTAATGAAAAAGCATCATGGGTAATGAATTAGGGGATCTCAATCTACAGATCTAGCAATTGCTTGCTCAATCAAATCACTGACTGCTCATCCCCAAACCTAACCTAACCTATATGAAAAAAATTTATCCGAAACATTTTCTATGCGAAAATATTTTATCCGAACCATTTTCTATATGAAAACAGTTTATCCGAAACTTTTTCTATGAGAGAAAATTTTATCCGAACCATCTTCTATAAGAAACGTTCTGAAACGTTTTCTATGAGAAAATATTTTATCCGAAACTTTTTCTATAAGAATATATTTTATCTGAAACGTTTTCTATAAGAATATATTTTATCCGAACCATGAAAATATCTTATCCGAAACTTTTTCTATGCGAAAATATTTTATCAGAACCATTTTCTATATGAAAAAATTTATCCGAAACGTATTCTATGAGAAAATATTTTATCCGAATCTCCGAAATATCCTACGTAAATCTCCTATAATAAATAATAATCTCCTATAATAAATAATAATCTCCTATATCCTATATAAATCTCCGAATATCTGATTTTTTCTATATGAAAAAATCATAAATCTCCGAATATCTGATTTTTTCTATATGAAAAAATCTTATCCGAAACATTTGATATGAGAAAATATTTTATCCGAACCATTTTCTATGTGAAAAAATCTTATCCGAAGCATTTTTATAGGAAAAGAATTATCCGAAACATTTTTTATATGAAAAAATCGTATCCGAAACTTTTTTTATAAGAAAACGTTTTATCCAAAACTTTCTAGGAGAAAATAAATTAATCGAACCAATTTCTATACTTAACCCTTGGTTCAGATTTAGATATAGTTCCCATATATATCTTCGTCTGATTTTATGTAAATGTGGCATCAAAGTCCCTATATATATTTTGATTTGCACGAAATGTGACATAGCGTACTGAAATAAACCTAGAATGATGTCTGCTAAGTTTCGTGAAAATCGGTTCAAATTTAGATATACCTACCATATATATTTTCCTCCGATTTTATGTAAATCATGCACCAAACCCCCTATATATCTTTTGATTTGCACGAAATTTGACATAGCGTACTGAATTAAGTCTTTAATGATGTGTGTTAAGTTTCGTGAAAATCGGTTCAAATTTAGATATACCTACCATATATGGTTTCGTCAGATTTTATGTAAATGGTGCACCAAACTCCCAATATTTGTCCGATTGAAACAAAATTTGGCATAGCGTACGGAATTGAGTCTAGAATGATGTCTGCTAAGCTTTGAGAAAATCGGTTCAGATTTAGATATAGCTCCCATATATATTTTCGTCCGATTTAATAGAAATGGAGGACCAAAGTCTCTATATATCTTTTGATTTGCACGAATTTTGGTCCAAATTTCAGGGTAGCTCCCATAGAAGTGTTCTCCAAATATTTATTTGAGGATTTCAGGGACGTTCTTAATGCGAATTGTATGTAGTTTGATATTTTGGGTTCTCATTGGGTAGCAAATCTCCTTAGCAAAAATTAGCAATATTGGCCCAAGTTTCAGAGTAGCTCCCATATAAGGGTTTTCCGAATATTTCGTATTTTGGGAATTTCAGACACACTCTTCAAGCGATTTGGATGTAATTTGGTATTTTGGGTTCTCCCTAGCAAAAATTAGCAATATTGGTCCGAGTTTCAGGGTAGCTCCCATATAAGGGTTCTCTGAATATCCCGTAATTTGAGGATTTCAGGAACGTTATTTATGTGAATTGTATGCAATTTGGTATTTTATGTTTTCATTGGGTAGCAAATTACCCTAGCAAAAATTAGCAATATTAACCTAAGTTTCAGGGTAGCTCCCATATATGGTTCTCCGAATATTACGTAATTTGAGGATTTCAGACACACTCTTTAAGCGAATTGTATGTAATTTGGTATTTTGTGTTGTCTTTGGTTGGTAAATCTTCTTACAAAAATTAGCAATATTGGTCCAAATTCAGGGTAGCTCCCATATAAGGTTTCTTCGAATATTCTGTAATTTGAGGATTTCAGACACGTTCTTCAAACGAATTGGATGTAATTTGGTATTTCGGATTCTCTTTGGTTGGTAAATCTTCCTACCAAAAATTAGCAACATATGTCCAAATTTCAGGGTAGTTCCCATATAATGGTTCTCCGAATATTGCGTATTTTGAGGATTTGAGGCACGTTCTTTATGCGAATTGTATGTAATTTGGTATTTTGGGTTCTCAATGGGTAGCAAATCGCCCTAGCAAAAATTGGCAATATTGGCTTAAGTTTCAGGGTAGCTCCAACATAAAGGTTCTCCGAATTTTCCGCTTTTTGAGGATTTCAATAATAGCAACAAAAGCAACAACAACAAAATTTATATTTAGATAGAGGCGCAAGCCAACAATAAATTTATAAAAACAAAAATCAAATTAACAATACACGCTGCTTATGTCAATAAGTAGGTAGGTAGGTAGGGGTATATGCTGCTACATAAGGTGTTCGGCGATAGATAAGATTTCGAAAAAAAGAAAACAACAACAAAAGAAAAGTGAATCATTATTCCGAAAAGAATAACATAGTGAGCCTCCATGGGACTTAAAAATTAACAACATTTTCGAACAACCTATTATTGGAATTATTTGTTTATTTAATAAGAAATAATGATTTTAATCATGATTGTGTGTGTTCGAATTAAACAAAAAAAATTATGTCACATTAATAATTGATTAATGTTTCCATTTTTTATTAATTATTATTTTTTTTTTCTTTTATAGTCTCTGAATCGGAATTAAGACGCCTTAAAGAGGCCTTTAAAAAATCCGCCGGTGTTGGACGTTTCTATTTGAGTCGCAATGCCTTTCAACAGGATGTCCTATTTGAGGGTGTACCGGCAAATGTAACCGATCTGCTATACACCGCCTGTGGCGGTACAGCCAAAGGTATCTCCTTTAAGGATTTACTATGCGGTTTGGTTTTGATAACCAAGGGCACAGAGGAGGAGAAAACAAGGTAAGTAACTGTTTTTTTTTTAATTTTCATAAAAAATTAAACTGTTTTTTTTTTCCTTTTTCAGATTCCTTTGGAACTTATATTGCAATGATAACGGCACCTATATCTTAAAATCAGATTTCACCAAAGCCCTTAATTTATTACCCTATGAAAGTGCATCGTTATTTTCCCCTCAAACAGATCGCATTAATTTCGAACAATTCCAAGCATGGCTGTTGAAAAATCGCACCTCAACGGTCCTCTCCAAATGGCTGCTATCCGATAATTGTATATCGCTAACATCGGAATTGGAGACACCGACATTCTATCAAAGTTTGGCCGGTGTAACACATTTGGAGGAGAAGGTATGTAGGCGCATGACATTCACAAACATTTGGGGATTAATTTGTCTTTGTTTAGTAACGCAAAGGATGCCTTTGTTTGGCACAAAGGACCAAAACGAAGACAAAGGACTTCTTTGTTTTTAAATTCAGAGGGGTAATTAAGGGTGAAGGGTAATGGAAAAATCATGCAGAATCGTAATCAAAGAAAAAGGATTACAAATTGACTGTAATTTAGTATTTTAGATTGAATATTAAATTTTATCGATATGGGCCCAAGTTTCAGGGTAGCCCCCATATTAGGCCTATAGCCTCAATTTTCAGTATATATTGGACAAATTTTTCAAACAAATTGCCATTTTTGGAAACTAATTGGGTAGCAAATCACCCTAGAAAAAATGAGCAATATTGACCTAAGTTGCAGGGTAGCTCCCATATAAGGGGTTTCCGAATATTACGTATTTTGAGGATTTCAGACATACTCTTCAAGCGATTTGGATGTAATTTCATATTTTGTGTTCTCTTTGGTTGGTAAATCTTCCTACCAAAATTAGCAATTTTGACCTAAGTTGCAGGGTAACCCTCATTAAAGGGTTCTTCGAATTTTCTTCAAGCGAATTGCATGTTATTTGGTATTTTGGGTTCTCTTTGGTTGGTAAATCTTCCTACCAAAAATTATCAATGTGGACCCAAGTTTCAGGTTAGAACCCTAAAAACAGTAACCTCAATTTTCTGAATTTTTGGCATATTTTTCAACCGAATTGCCTCTTTTTTGATATCTTGGATTCTCATTGGTTAGCAAATCTTCCTACCAAAAATTATCGATGTGGACCTAAGTTTCAGGGTAGACCCCATATAATGGTTCTCCGAATATTTCGTATTTTGAGGATTTTAGACATGCTCTTCATGCTCTTTTAGACATGCTCTTCGATATTTTGGGCTCTGTTTGGTTGGTAAATCTTCCTACCAAAAATTAGTAATATTGACCTAAGTTTCAGGGTAGCCCGCATATAACCTCAACCTCAATTTTCAGAAAATTTGTCATATTTTTCATTCGAATTGGATGTAATTTGATATTTTGGGTTCTCTTTGGTTGGCAAATCTTCCAACCAAAAATGATCAATATTGGTTCAAATTTCAGCGTAGCCCCCCTTATAACGGTACACCCAAATTTCGGAATTTTGAAGATTTTAGACACGTTCTTTATGCGATTTGTATGTAATGAAGTATTTGGGTTCTCATTGGATAGCAAATCACCCTAGCAAAAATTATCAATATTGGTCCACATTTCAGGGTAGCTCCCATATAAGGGCTCTCGATTTTCCGCTTTTTTAAATTTATAAAATTTTTTTTAAATATTATTTTTCGAATTTTCAAATCTATAGCACTATTATTATTATCTATAACACTCACATTTTTTTAATTTTTATTTTCCAGGACATTGTCGATTTGGAAAAAGAATTTTGGCGTTTGAAAAATTCCTCACCCAATGGTCAATTAGATTTACAATTTCTGGGACCGCTACTAAGTCCACCAATACCAAAAAATGCTCTGCAGGGTCTGTTCAATGCCTTCGATGAGAATCGTGATGCTCACATTGATTTCAAGGAGCTGTGTTGTGGTGTCAGTGCCGCCTGCCGAGGACCCAGCGTAGAGAGAACAAGATGTAAGTATAAAGCATAAATTTTTGTAGATCTTCACAAATTTTGCTAATTTTTTGATTTTTCATTACAGTTTGTTTTAAAATATTCGATGTGGACAGTGATGGCGTGCTGAATCATGCCGAAACGCTACAAATGATCAATGTTCTGCTGTATGTGGCCAAAGAGAATCGCAATGTGAATATGTACAAAGATATAACCAAACAGGAAGCTTTAAGGGACATTGTCAATTTTACGTCGAGTCAAAAGGAAAGTGGTGTTGGAGCTACAAGCAATTCGACAATGGTAGGGAAAGATATCCAAAAACTCTCTTCCAGAAATACAGTTTTTTTATTTTTGTATTTTTAGGATTCCCAACAATTGGCTAATTTAACCATCACCCTAACCGCCGAAGACTTTATGATGTGGAATGTGGAGAGTAGCTTAAAATTGCTACAACCATTTTTGGATTTGATATTTGAAGTGTGTCATATTGTTTTCGGTCTGTGGCCACAGTGTCGCCATATGGAACATGATATTGGTAGGAGAGAATATTCTTATTTTTATTTAAAAAAATCATTGAAATCTGCTTCTTTTTCATCCAGTTCGCGGTTGGCTTGATCGCGAAGAGAAACGTAAATATACCGTTGGACAATTTTGGAATTTAATATCACGTGATTGGTGGCTACAGTGGTTACATTATGTCACCAACAATACCGTTCCATGTGAATATTGCAAAAACACAACGACTGGCACATATCAACGGACATCGTTTTCCGGCATCGATGAAGCTGTCGTCTGTGATGAAAGTTTCAATACAAATTCTTTGGATTCGGTGGCGGGTTGTGGTGAATTGAGCATCGGCGGCGGTACTTTAACGGCAGATAATTGTAGTTTAGGTAAGTCAATATTATTTTTTTTTTTCAAAAAATTTTAAAAATTTTCCACATTTTTCCAAAAAAAATCCATTTATTTTTAAAAATTTTTCCATAATTTTTCAAAAAAATTTTCATATTTTTTCAAAAAATTTTTCATATTTTTTCAAAAATATTTTCTAATTTTTTTCAAAATATTTTAAATATTTTTTCAAAATATTTTCTATATTATTTCAAAATATTTTCAATATTTTTTCAAGATATTTTCTATATATTTTTTTTTTTTAAATATTTTCTATATTTTTTTTAAATATTTTTAATTTTTACAAAATATTTTCCTTATTTTAAATATTTAAAATTTCTATATTTTTTAAAATAATTTTCAAAATATTTTCAATATTTTTTTTTAAATATTTTCAAATTTTTTTTCAAAATATGGTCATATATTTTTTTTAAATTTTCAATATTTTTTCAAAATATTTTCAATATTTTTTCGAAACTATTTTCTATATTTTTCAAAATATTTTCTATATTTTTTCAAAAAATTTTCAAAATTTTTTCTAAATATTTTCATATTTTTTCAAATTATTTTTAATATTTTTTTTTTAATATTTTTTCAAATTATTTTCAATATTTTTTTCAAAGTATTTTCAATTTGTTTTCAAAATATTTTCTATATGTTTTCAAAATATTTTCAATATTTTTTAAAAATTTTTTCAATATTTTCTTTTTTAAAATTTCCATATTTTTTCAAAAAATTTTCTATATTTTCCCAAAATGTTTTTAATATTTTTTTCAAAATATTTTCATTTTTTTCCATAAATTTTCAAAATATTTTTATCTCCATCTTATCTTCCAGGCTCATCCAGCAGTGGCATCTCATCCTGTCGTCAAATGGGTGCACGACCCGGTCCCATTGATAATACCAATCTTGTTACACCCAATCCCTATAAAAATGTACGCACCCTAACCGGTGAGGGGGGTCATTTGAAGCGTGACACGCCATTGGTACAAAATCATAATTTTGAATTGGTCCCGAAATCCCTGTGGAAGGCTTTGAATCGTTGGTATGGTGACAACCTGCCATTGCCAAGGCAAGTTATACAGCCACCTAATTCAAATCAGGTGGAATTGGAATTATATCCCCTAAATTTGAGGATTCTCCTACATCAAATTGTACCGCAGCAGCAGCAACAACAACAGCAGCAAATGGCCAACAATTGGGGAGCCATGACAAGTGAGTAAAAGAGAATTGTTCGAAACGACTGAATTTTATTGATCTTACTTCGATTTCGATTTTTCCAGGTAGTTATGGTGTAATTGCCTCAGGTGGAGGATTTGCAGCTATTTCCTCGCCAAATGTCCTACAACCACCCAAGCGTTACTTAGCCTACACGGCCGCCTTTAGTCGCTTGGCCACAGTGCAAAAAGTCGCAGCCTTCCTCTGTGAACAGCTACGCTTGCGGCCCGATGATATTCGTTTATGGCATATACCTTCGGGTAATATAGAGAACAGTGCCATACTACTCGAAGAGGACAGCATGACGCTGAAGGAGTTAATGATCAAGGATAATGATCAAATTCTGCTGGAAATTCGCAACAAAGATCAGACATGGCCCGAAGAATTGGGCTCCCTTAGCCTAACCCAGTCCGGAGGATCTTCCATTAATGATCGCCGTTTAACACGCACCTCCATTATGTCGGTACAGGCACCCGGTGCCTGTGGCCTACACAATTTGGGAAATACCTGTTTCATGAATGCCTCGCTGCAGGTCCTCTTCAATACTCAGCCCCTGGCTCAATATTTTCGTCAAAATATGCATTTATTTGAGCTGAACACAACCAATAAATTGGGAACGCGCGGACATTTAGCCACACGTTATGGTGAACTGTTGAAGGAGGTTTGGAGTGCCACCACGCGATCTGTGGCACCTCTAAAACTACGATTTTGTGTGACTAAATATGCACCCCAATTTGCGGGTGGTGGTCAGCATGATTCTCAAGAATTGCTCGAGTGGCTGCTGGACGCCCTGCATGAAGATTTAAATCGTGTCATGGAGAAACCCTATAGTGAACTGAAAGATTCCAATGGTCGGCCGGATAAAATTGTTGCCGCCGAAGCATGGTCACAACATCATGCCCGCAATCAATCGATAATTATTGATCTCTTCTATGGTCAATTGAAATCGAAAGTTAGCTGTATGTGTTGCGGCCGGGAATCGGTGCGTTTCGATCCATTCAGTTTGCTAAGTCTGCCGCTGCCCGTCGAGAATTATATATATTTTGAAGTGTTGGGTAAGTTGAACAATTTTTGTGGATTGAATAATTCGGTAAATAGTTTCTCAGGGACCAAAAATTCCGAAGAGTTGAAGGCATGGATTTTCGAAGGTTCTGATATGATTTTAAGGTCTTGAAAAAAGTTCCTGAAAATTTTTCAAGGATCAGAAGTGCTCCAAATGTGGATCTTCAAAGGTCCTGATAGTTTTCCAAAGTCCTAAAGTGCTATAAATGTGCATTTCAAAGGTCCTGAAAAATTGTCAAGGTTCACAAGTGCACCAAACGTGGATTTTCAAAGTTTCGAAGTACTTGAAGCATTGATTTCCAAGGGTCCTGATACATTTTCAAGGTTCCGAAGTGGTTCCGATAATTTTTCAAGGTCCTGAAGTGCTCCAAACAAGGTCCTGAAAGGTTAAAACCTGGATTTTCAAAGGTTCTGATAGTACTTTAAGGTCCTGAAGTGCTCCAAATGTGGATTTGCAAAAGGTTCTGATAGTTTTTTTGGGTCCTGAATTGCTAGAATAGTAGATTTTCGAAGGTCCGTATAGTTTTTCAGGGTCCGTAAGAGCTAGAAGCGAGTATTTTCAAAGGTTCGGATAGCGCGGATATTCAAAGGTCCTGATCTGTCCTGAAGTGTTAAAGGTTTTTAAGGTTCTAAAGACTTAGAAGAGTTGATTTTAAAAGTTCCTGATAATGTTTCATGGCCTCGAAGCGTCGGAAGCCGGGATTTTCAAAGGTTTTGATATATTTTCAAGGTCCTGAAGTGATAGAAACGTGCATTTTTAAACGTTATGATAGTTTATCGATGTCTTAAATTACTTAAATGGTGGATTTTAAAAGGTCCGGATATGCTTTTAAGCAGGGCCCCGAAGTTCTAAAAACGTCGATTTTCAATAGTTCCGACAGTTTTTCAAGGTCCCGATGCTCTAGAAACGTCGATTTTCATAGGTCTTAATTGTTTTTAAGACCTTCTGGAAACGTCGATTTTCGAAGTTCTAGAAGTATGGATTTTCAAAGGTCCTGATAGTGTTCAAGGTTCCGAAGTTCTAAAAACCTAGGTTTTCAAGGGTTCTATTAATTTTTGAAGGTCCCGAAGTTCTAGAAATATTGACGTGGGTATAATCATGAATTTTGTTTTTCATCTTTCCTTCCAGTCATCCTTCTCGATGGTTCGGTGCCAATCAAATACGGTCTACGTTTAAATTCCGAATGTAAATATTTCGATTTAAAACGCAAACTGGCCTCGCTGTCGTATCTAAATCCCAATTTCATGTTAATCTGTGAGGTATGGAACTCCCAAATACGTCATATATTCCCAGATGAAGAGAAAATCCGACCAACGGCAGCCAAGGAGTTATACTGTTATCAGTTGCCCGAAGAGTGTCAAGATCGTTCCAGATCGAGTTCGACGATGGGTATTAATATTGAAAAAGGCCTAAAGGATATACAGAGGAGTTCGGGTAAGTACCTACAATCACGTTTTGGTTACATTCTAATTTATTTTTTTCTGTTCTTTTTTTTCCAGCAGCCATGCTGACAGCCTATGATTCCTTTTCCTCGCTGAATGCTTTAAATAATTCCACCAATAATACTAACCCGGCCGCATCCGGCACCACCTCTAATAATGTCAATTCGAGTGGTGGTGGCGGCGATAAAATCTTCTATGCTGAAACCTCATTTGAGGAAGAAGTGGTGTGTCCTCCACCATTACCCATAACGCCAGCACCTATGTCACTACCACCACCACAATCATCATCCTCCACCACAGCAACTAGTCAGTTTTCGTCGTCAGCCATGAATGTCCAATCGTCATCATCCACCACATCGTCGCATTCCTCGGCAATGCCGTTACGCTATCAAAACAATAGCTTCGATAATGTACCCATGACCGTCCTCGGTGGTGGTAGTTGTGGCCGAAATGATGATGCCGGTGATGATACCGAAGACGATGATATACACGTCTCAACGAAGGTAAGGCGGTGCTTTGGAAACAATATGTGCATGCCCCAGACTTTATTATGCTTCAAGGTATGGCTATAGTTTTTAAAACCATTTTTTTTATTTTGCAAACATCTATTGTATTTAATAACGTATATATATACATCTACATACAGACAGATAAATATCGTGGTGCACATTTTGCATAAGGGGATGCAATGAGATTTATGAAAAAAATATATTTTTGGAAAAACCGGAATTTCCGGAAAATCGGCGGTAGAAGCGTGAATTTTATAAGGTCCTGATAGTTTTTTACAGGTTCTGAATTTCTAGAAGCATGATTTTTTTAAGGTCCAGATAATTTCAAGGTCCTTAAGTTCTAGAAACGTGAATTTTCAAAGGCCTTGAAGTGCTAGAAGCGTGCGTTTTCAAAGGTCCTGATGGTTGCAAGGTCACGAAGTTCTAGAAACATAGATTTTTAAGGGTCCTGATAGTTTATCAAGGTCCGGAAATTTTAAAACGTCGATTTTCAATGATCCTGATAGTTTTTCAAAGTCCCGAAATTCTAGAAACGTAGGTTTTCAAGGCCCGAAGCTATAGAAACGTCGATATTCAAAGTTTTTCAAGGTCCCTGAAGTTCTAGAAGAGTTAATTTTGAGCGGTCTGATAGTTTTAAAGGTCACGAAGTTCTAAAAGCGTGGGTTTTCTAGGTCCCAATGTTCTAGAAACGTCGATTTCAATGGTCCTGATAGTTTTTCGAGGTCGATGAAGTTCTAGAAGCGTTGATTTTGAACAGTCCTGATAGTTTTGAAGGCACCGAAGTTCTAAAACTGCGAGTTTTTAAGGTCCGATTTTCTAGAAACGTCGTTTTTCAATGGTCCTGTTAGTTTTTCAAGGTCCTGATAGTTTTCAAAGTCCCGAAGTTCTAAAAGCGTGGGGTTTCAAGGTCCCGATGCTCTAGAAACGTCGATTTTCAATTGTCCTGATAGTTTTTCAATGTCCTGAAATTCCAGAAGCGTGGATTTTCAAAGGTCCTGATAATTTTCAAGGTCCTCAAGTTCTAAAAGCGTGATTTTCTAAGGCCCTAATAGTTTTTCAAGGTCCCAATGTTCTAAAAACGTCGATTTTCAAGGGTTTTCAAGGTCCCGATGCTCTAGAAACGTCGATTTTCAATGGTCCTGAAATTCTAGAAGCGTGGATTTTCAGAGCTCCTGATAATTTTCAAGGTCTTCAAGTTCTAAAAGCGTGATTTTCTAAGGCCCTAATAGCTTTTCAAGGTCCTGAAGTTCTAAAAGCCTGGGGTTTCAAGGGTTCTAATAATTCTTGAAGGTCCCGAAGGTCTAAATGTGGATTGTTAAAGGTACCAATAGCTTTTCAAGGTCCTGAAGTTATAAAAGCGTAGGGTTTCAAGGTCCCGATGTTCTAGAAACGTCGATTTCCAAAGGTTCTGATAGTTTTTCAAAGGCCCCAAATTTCTAGAAACGTAGCCTTCCAAGGGTTTTAATAATTTTTGAAGGTCCCGATGTTAAAAAACCCTGGGTTTTCGAGGTTTCTAATAATTCTTGAAGGTCCCGAAGTTCTAGAAACGTCGATTTTCAAAGGTCGTGATAGTTTTTAAGGTCCCGAAGTGCTAGAAAAGTGGATTTTTAAACGTTCCGATAGGTTTTCAAGGTCCTGGAGGGCTAGAAACTCGGTAGTTTTTAAGATTCTGAAGTGCTAGAAATGTGGATTTTTAAAGGTTCCGATAGCTTTTCAAGGTTCCGAAGTTCTAAAAGCCTGGGATTTCGAGGTTCCTAATAATTCTTGAAGTTCCCGAAGTTCTAGAAGCGTGGATTTTCAAAGATTCTGATAGTTTTGAAGGTCTCGAAGTTCTAGAAACGTGGATTTTTAAAGGTTCCGATAGCTTTTCAAGGTTCCGAAGTTTTAAAAGCCTGGGATTTCAAAGGTCCTGATGGTTTTTAAGGTCCCTAAGTGATAGAAATATGGGTTTTTAAAGGTCCTGATAGTATTCAAGGTCGGGAAGTTCTAAAAGCCTAGGTTTTCAAGGATTCTAATAATTCTGGAAGGTCTCGAAGTTCTAGAAGGGTGGATTTTCAAAGGTCCTGGTAGTTTTTAAGGTCCCAAAGTGCTGGAAACGTGGATTTTTATAGGTTCCGAAAGGTTATCGAACCCGATTCTCTAAATCATTGCATCCCCACCACCACCAAAAACGATATTTATCCTTATAAATATATTTTTTATATTTATATATCTAAAAATGCGTGCATTAAATAGGCTTTTTGCTGCTGCTGGCGTCGTTGTGTCGTGTCGTACACACATTTTTTTTAATTTCCATTTAATGTTAGAACATCAACATTAGCCAATATTTAGGGATTTGAAATGCAGCCATTTATTCTCTCATTTCACCTGGAATACCAAAAAAAAAAATAATAATAAAAAAACATACAGAGAATGGACCAAGTGATACGTATTAAATACAAATGTTTACATTAGTAAAAAAATAAACCTAAAACTCAATATTTTTTACCCTGCCTTTAGTTTTTTTTTATTATATGGTTTTGGATGTAAATATATCAATTATATAAAAAATATTAATATTTTGTATACGGAATTCTGCCAATGATGTACAATTACCGCCTTTAACTTGCCGCCTATTTTTTCTCTAACATGGGTTTTCACATATTGATCTGCTATAATTCGGGTATATTTTTTGGAATAATGCTTTGCTTAATCAGGAATACAAATTAATTTTTGAAAAAAATAACCGTCTGTCTTTAATATATGTGTCGTTAAACCGATAAGTCTTGGTTCGAACCTAAGCCAGCGGAAAAAAATCTTACAAAATTGCTTTTGAATATTTGTAAAAAATCTGGAGGGGGACCCAGATGAAATACATACGAAGCCCTCTGAAATGCTAATAGCCAACCTCGACAGCCAACATTTCAACACACAAGTACATATGGGCAACGATTAAATCGCTCTCGAACCCAGGAAGAAAGAATGATCGATCGTCTGTCTCATTTGCCGGCGTTACAGATCCCGAGAGTGGCAGTGCGAAGAGAAGAGTATTGCGCCGTATACGGTCTCTTCAAGTGGAGGAGGAACCACGACAATTTACGTTGCAGGATGTTGCAAGTCCCATCAGAAGCTCAAAATCATCCAAGGCGCTTGGTCTAGATGGAATCTCCATGGTGATATTGAAGCAGCTTGATGAGCCAGAAGTACAGTACTTAAGTAAAGTCTTCAACTTGTCGTTAGCCACCCTAATAGTTCCCGATGTCGGGAAAATTGGCAGTGTTGACCCTGACCAGCAAAGGTGAGTCATACAGGCCGATCTGACTTTTGTCGCCAGTAGCTACGGCACTTGAGGCATTACTACTGCCTAGCATTCGTTGCTGATTATCAACATGGGTTCCGGAAGCAGCACAGCACAACAACAAATTTGCACACATATAACGGAAGGACTGAACCAGAGAACAACCCTCCAGCCAAGTTTGAAACGTTGGATCGTGGAATTCCGAAACAGGATGTCGAAGGCCCGTAGGAGGTGTGATATCTCTGAAACTGTTTAACCTCTTCCATTCTGGAATTCTAGGCCCAACGGACGGCATAAAGATAAAAGCATAAGCGGATGATTGTACGCTCATGGTGTCAGGACTCAAAATTTATGAAATGTTCAAGAGGCTGAGCCACTATCTCGTGGATATAGCAGATTTTTTCCGGGCGAGGACACTAAATTAACGGCCACACTGTTTACCACAGCGGACAGAGGAGATGCGGCTACCTTTGAATGTGCAGATCGATGGGTTCACAATTCCGACCACCAATTACCCCAAGGTTCTAGGGGTATCATTCGACATAGCCTTTATAAGTCGTCTGCGCATGCCACAGCTATAAGATTAGGAACAGAAACAAGGTTCTCAAGTCCCTAGCCGGCAGCATTTGGGAGCTGGTCTGTGGTAAACTATGCGGCGCCAATGTGGTCCTCTAATATTAGTGCAACGCAGTGGAAAAGTCTTCAATCCTGCCAGAATGGCGCACTGAGGACTGCAACAGGGTGACTCCTCATGACTCCAATAGAGAACTTACATGAGGAGACGAAGATCCTTGCTGTGTGTCAACCCAAAAAGATGTTGTCGATGCTTGGGTGTTATAGAAGAAGCCATGCAAATAGTTACCTGATGGATAAGCATTTCAGGAAAGATCTTCATGATCTGGAGAGAGAGGTCCAAAGGTACAAAAGGGAGCCTCTAGATCACCAGGCCTATGTAGCAGGATTGAGTCGTATTCACATGGATGTAGTTGAAGCTACCTCGATAAACCAGAGTGGTTTTGGCACAATTAAGATATGGATGGTGTAGCCGCCTCAATGCATATTGGGCACGAATTGGATGTTCGTGTGCTCTATTTTTGGCCTGGGCGCGATATTATATTCCAGAATGCCTGCTCCGAAACCTACATGTCTGCGCCGGGACAGAAAAAAATTCCGGACCACCATATACCTACCTCAATGAAATGCAATGGATGTAGAGAATGGGTGCATTTTCTATGTTGCTCTGAACTAAACCGGATCTTGCAGTACTGCGAAATAAGTTATGTCGGTTCATGCTGCGCTAGCATGTCTCCCAGCCAGTCTCAAGAATCGTCATCCGCTACTTCTTTCAGCCTGAACCATTGACAATAGTCCTCATCAGCTTCTGGGTCACACCATTTCCAATTGCCTTCTCCACATCTTTAGCCGACAACTTCATTTTTAAGGCTGTGGATTATCGGTGAACTTGATTTTCTAATGCGCGGAATTTGTCTTTAGCGTCTTCAAGCTTTGCCTGTAATGACTGCAAGCTTTCTTCATGACAACCATTGGCTTCCTCTGTTGTTTTAGGAGCAACTTCTAGATCGGCGGGTATTTTCCAAAACAGTCAGTTCTTTAATAATTTTCTTTTCATCTCTTTTCCGGTGATCCTTCTTTTCATCTCGCATGGCTATCATTGGCTTCCTTTGTTGTTTTCAGAGCAACTTCTACGTACGTTTTTGTACGTTACTCCGCCTCCATACGACTATTCCATTCAATTCTTCATTATAACCTTCATATAGCACTATGACCACAACCTTCATCGCTCCTCCTCCAATGCCGACGGAAGGCTGCTAATTTGTTTTTGGGCTGGCTTTAACCTTCCTGCCCTTTTTAGATTTCTTATCCAATAGCTCCATCAACCGTATCGTCTTTCATTGCGTAGGGTGCACTCCTTACTACTAGGTTAGCTATGTAGTTATATGCCCGCTATATATCCATCTACCCTCTACGAACATGCCAGTAGAGTTAGGTCTTCAGTCGGTGCCGAGTCTTTTCACCCCTCACCCCTTCGTTCTGTACTGAGAACTGAAACTCCCGCGCCAAATTTGCTTCTTATCAGTGTCTTCTTATGCTCGGCATCACCGCCTTCTTCCGACTAAATATTTTATTTTGTAGTTTCTTCTCTGTGATTTTTCCACCAAGCCGACAATATTTCCTCGACCTGTGAAGGCAAATTCTTCATCATTTAGGTGGAATTTCCTTTTTCTCATAATCGGTCACTGATTCGCCTCGAAGGACCAATGATAAACAGGTGATCTGAATGACACGGATATCTTATGTGGACTGTACACAAAAATTTTCTCTCTGTTTGCACCGACTTCCTTCTTCTGACTCAGAACTTTGCTCGCCGTCTCCACGTTCTTCCTTGTCGCAGCCTTCTTCTGACTCTGCATTTTACCTTTGTATTTTCTCCCTGTAAATTTTCCACCTAGGTGACAGAATATCCTCGGCTTGTAAAGGCAAATTCTTCAGCATTTATGTGGAATTTTTTTTGATTTAGCATTTTATTTTTTAGTTTCTTCTCTGTGAATTTTTCACCAACTGGCAGAATTTCATCAACATTTAAGGTAAATTCTTGAACATTTATGTGGAGATTTTTGTTTGTCATAATCGGTCACTGATCCGCCTCGAGGGGCCAATGATGAACAGGGGACCTGAATGATACAGATGTCTTAAGTGAATTGTATACAAAAATAGATCCTTGTTTAAAAAATTGTTCTCTTTTTTTACAAAAGACCTACAGCGGGACAATCACAATCAAGACCTGCAATTAATTTGAAAAAATGGTACATCATTGTGCAAAATAAAATAAATAAATATTTCAAAATTAAATCTCCAAAACTGTATACGCTTTGTAGTTTCTTTGTGTGTGTATTGTAAATTAGCTTAGTGTGTGTAACTGTTTTCCAAAATAGATGGATGGCACTTTAATTTTTTTTATTAAATTACTTTAGTCAATTTTTTAGTTTTTGGTGTAGCGAATTTAGCAGCGTAATTTTTTGTTAGTTTGTAGAAATTTGCCAATTTATTTTTTTGTTTATTGTAAAAGAGTCTAATTCTTTATTAAAAAATTTTATTTTTTAAAACAGTCCCTAGTTTTTATTTATTTTTTTAAATTGTGGTGTGGATCAAACAAAAAAATCGCTTTGTAAATATTTTTAGCCTAACTAAATTTCACCAATTTGAAATGCTTTTATTTTGCACCTGGCTTTTGTATAGGTAAAGAGATCACAATAGAAAAAAATAATTGTAATAAATTATTTAGCTTTCTTTCGTTTTACCCTCCTTCAAATCTCTTATTCTTTCCTTAGCACACTTGCTATAGAATATATTTTAATTTTACTTAAGTACTGTACAAACAAAATGCTAACTTAAAAAAACACCACCATTGAAATAATCTACTATTTAAAAAATAATTTTTTTAATATTATCTCCATTAATGCCGCACAGCACACCTCCAACATAAGTCGTAGCCCCGAGAATACATTCGTTAATGGTGGTATTTTACAAAAAAATATCTCCACCTCTGCTAAGCTATTACATGGTGGCAGCAATAGTACAGAACCCAATACATGCTCATCATCCTCCCTGGCCACGGCAACACATTCCGGTGAAAATTCCATGGAAAGTTCAACCTGTGATCCGGCTGTGATTCTAAATCAAACAGAATCCTCCAAAAATCCAGCGGCAATTATGTGTGAGGGCGGCCTGCGGCGTTTAAGTGAATGTCCATGCCGCCTCAATAATACCGCCGATGAGGCTAATGCCCAACGTTTAATGGAATCGGAAATAAATCGACAAAATTTCATCAAACAAGACCTAAGTGATTCCTGTTGTATGCCTCCAATGAGTAATGGTTTGATGGCGGCGGGTTCCCATAATTATGATGCCACAAATGGCGCCGGTGTATTTTCCCGTGTTCCCTCACAACACTACAAAGTCGGTAAATATCTAATGGCATTGCATCGTAAAATCACCCGGCAGGATAGTTATTTTTTGTCCCACCACAAAACCCGGCCCAGTATCTTTGGAGTGCCTTTGTTAATACCCAATTTAGAGGGTGGTACAAATAAGGATTTATATTGTGCCGTATGGTTACAAGTTAGTCGCCTATTGACACCACTGCCAGCATCAACGGATCAGGCAAATCATGCCGCGGATTGGTGAGTATTTTTGAATTTTTATTTTAACTTATTTTTCTTTTTTCAGTGCCCTTTTACAGTTTGACCAACTGAAAGTAACAGACACAGAAGATAATAATGTCGTAAACATAGGCCTTAGGGCTGTAGTTAAATCGTGATTGAACATAACTTCTAGGATTTGTTGTAACATCGCATCGAAAAAAACCTAACCTAACGTCTTTGTGATTTATAGTTTGACCAACTGAAAGTAACAGACACTGGAGAAAATAATGGCGCAAAATAGGCCTTAGGGTGATTACTTCTAGGATTTGTTGTAACATCAGTTCCAAAAACCTAACCCATAACCTAACCCAACGTCTTTGCGATTTATAGTTTAACCAACTGAAAGTAACACACACAGAAGATAATAATGCCGCTCCCTAAGCCTTAGGGCTGCTGTTAATTGGTTTAAGTAGAGATTGCTCAATCAATATGTTATAACATCAGGTCCAAAAACCTAACCCATAACCTAGCCTAACGTCTTTGTGATTTATAGTTTGACCAATTGAAGTAACAGACGCAGAAGATAATATCGCCGCTCCATACGCCTTAGGGCTGCAGTTAATTGGTTTACGAAGAGATTGCTCAATCTATATGTTATAATATCAGGTCCAAAAACCTAACCTAAAGTCTTTGTCATTAATGGTTGACCAACTGAAAATAACAGACAGAAGATAATAATGGTGCTACATAGGGGAAGATCGTTCTTGCCTGTCTTAGGGCTGCAGTTATTTGGTTTAAGTAGAGATTGCTCAATCCAAAAATGGGGATGATAGGCTCCCACGCGGTGTCCTACATTTGTTTTCTATAAAAAACATTCGCGGAACCACTGGTTCCCACAGTTTTGTCTATAGAAAACAATTCATTAAATCCCAGTTTCCCACGGTTTTTTTCTTTAGAAAAAATCTTAGATTCCTCCGTTTTTAAGAAAAATGTCAGGTTCTCACAGTTATTAATTCGTCTTCTGTTTTTTCATTACCCATGATGTCACGTGTCCTGGTGTACCAACACAGCCGATAGCTGTAAATTAGTGTTTCCAAAACTGCTCTACATTCGAACAAGACCTCGGATTTGATATTACAGGATTTGATGGCTTTAAGAGCCACCTGACTATCCACCGGTTATCTGCATCCACCCTTTTTTTAATTCCGCTACCATCCAAATAGCGAAGATTTCAGCTTGGAAAACACTATAGTTACTATTCAGCTTGTAGGTAAGCTCAAGGCCTAGCCTTTCATAGACGCCAGCCCCTGCACCTCCGTCCATCTTGCAACCGCCCAGAGGAGCGTTGCTACGGTTCCAGTCCAAACTCTACAAATCTCAGGACTGGTGATATATAGTCGCTTAGTTTTACGCGTTGGTCCAATGTCATACCTAGTTTGTTCAGGATACATCCATGCCCGTAGGTACAATTTCGCCATAGATTTTGTTCATGCAACCTTAGGGCACTACACGCTGCCTGACACTTAATGCTGAGACACAGAGGCCTTAAGTTCAGCATTGCGTTCAGAGCTGCTTGTGGGGTACTTTAGTTATTAGAATCGATGCGGCTCCTTGTACCTTGTCTAGTTTGCCAGATGTCTACTTGTGGCGCAAGCAGTGCCTCCCAACATGAGAACCATAGGAAAGGATGGGCCTTCAATGTCCAGAAGGACTTCCATTTTGTAAAGAATATTTTTCCAAAGCTCAGAAAGACTTCGATTTTTTTTTAAATTATTTTTTGAATGTCCAGAAGGGCTTCGATTATTTAAAGAATATTTTTTATGGCCAGAAAGTCTTCGATATAGAAAAAATATGTATAAATTGTTTAGGAAACTAGGTTGCATATAATTACTGTAGGGAATGGACTGGACTTTTTTGAAAATGAATTTTTTTCATATCTCTCGTTCTCTCTTTTCTAGTGATGATAGCTTGGGCTATGATTTTCCATTTTCTTTGCGTGCGGTAAAAAGTGATGGTCTAACATGCGCCTTATGTCCGTGGTCTAACTTTTGTCGTGGCTGTGAAATACCCTGCAACAATGAATATGTATTCCAAAGTTCATTATTTACAAATAGTTTTGATACAAGTAAGTTGTCACCACTATTTCCCGCATCGCATTCCGATTTCTAATTAAAATTCCGCTTCCTCTTCCCCCTTCATTCAGGTAATACTTCAACTCCAAAAATGATGCCAAAATCTGCTGCAAATAATTCAATATCCGCTACAACGTTAGATAATCGCAGTAGTAGACCATTAAATTCCAACTCATCCGATCGTGATTCGCTGCAGTCACAACAATCGATGATCTTGACACGAAATTATGATAATAAATATATAATAGCTATCGATTGGGATCCAACGGCATTGCATTTACGTTATCAGTGTACCTTGGAAAGGGTGAGAGAGAGTTTCTATTTTTTAAAATTTCCATTGTGACCCTCTTTTATTTGATTTCAGCTTTGGATAGATCATGAATCGGTGGCCATATGTCGCAAAGAACAAATTGAACCGGTCGATCTGAATCATTGCCTAAGAGCTTTCACATCTGAAGAAAAATTGGAGCAATGGTATCACTGCAGCCATTGTAAGGGCAAGAAACCGGCCACTAAAAAACTGCAAATCTGGAAATTGCCACCAATTTTGGTAAGTTAAAAAAAATCCGCTTTCAAAATATATGCCCAAAAATGTCCAGAAAGGCTTCGATTTTTTAAAAATTATTTTTTCAATGACCAGAATGGTATCGATCTTTTAAAGAATATGTTTTCAATGCCCAGAAAGGCTTAATTTTTTTAAAGCGTATTTTTCAATGTCCAGAAGGACTTCCTTCTATTTTTTAAAAAATATTTTTTTAATGCCCAGAAAGGCTCCGATTTTTTAAAAGAATATTTTTTAATGCCCAGAAGAGCTTCGATTTAATGGGGCCGTGGACAATCTAACGGACGTTCTTCTTAGATGCCATAAGGGATCCGTTTACATACCCTGGGAAAAAATCTCAGCCAGTTTGGTGGAACAAGGAACTTGGCGAGCTCAGAAAAGCGACCAGACTACTGTACAACAGGGCGCATAAACCAAAACTCCATATTTATTGGAACTCCAACAGGGCTAGTTTCAACAAATACAAGAGTGGGATAAAACGCGCAAAGAAAAAGTCTTGGATAAATTTCTGTGAGTCGATAGGAGTCAACGACGCTGCTAGGTTTCGAAGACTACTATCCAAGGATCCGAAGTCCATCGGATGTATCAAGAAGCAGGATGGAGCGTTCGTAGACTCTTAATCTTCTAGCTGAGACTCATTTCCCAGGTTGCAAAGATATTGGTACCATCGACGGTGAACGTGATGACACTCTACCTTTTCTGACTCCGGATTTGGATCTCATTGGTTAACAGAAAATTAAATGGGCAGTCATTCAAACCGTATAAATCACCAGGACCAGATGGAATCTAACCGGCGATGCTTCAATTTGCCTCGCCAAGTTTATATATGATCCTTGAGAGGATCGATACGGCGTGTTTGACTCTCTCGTATGTGCCAGATCTATGGAGCGAGGTAAAAGTTACTTACATTCCCAAAGCGGGAATTCCATTGGTAAAAGCTGGGGGCTAAAACCATCGACTATACACTGGTTGTATAACACTGTGGCAAGGCCCATCCTATCCTATGGTTCTCTTGTGTGGTGGAACTATCTGCGCCACAAGTCGACATCCAGTAAATTAGATAGGGTACAAAGATCCGCCTCGATTTTAGTTACAGGCGCCAGGAGTAGTACGTCACAAGTGGCATTGAACGCAATGCTGAATTTTAGGCCCTTAGCATTAAGTGTCAGGCCGCGCGTAGCGCCCTAAGGCTGCATGAACAAAAAAATAAAACTAAGCGACTATATATCACCAGTCCTGAGATTTGACGATGTAGATGTCGTTATTCCTAGTAGAGACGACTGGAACCGAAGTAACCCTCCTCCGGACGGCCTGGCCTTCTATACAGACCGATCCAAGATGGAAGAAGGTACCGGAGCGGGCGTCTACTGTGAAAGGCCTTGAGTTAACCTACAAGCTGGATTGCAATCGTAGTGTTTTCCAAGCTGAAATCTTCGCGATTTGGAAGGCAGCGGAATTGATAAAAAGTCTGGATGCAGAGGTCGTTGAACCGGGAACTATCTTTGTGGATAGTCAAGCGGCTCTTAAAGCCATCAAATCTTGTTATTTCAAATCTGAGGCCGTCCTCCAGTGTAGAGCAGCTTTGGAAGAACTTACTTACAGCTATCAGTTGTGTTGGGTGCCGGGACATCCACAGATCTAGCAACTGATCACTCAATCAAACCACCCATATGTCATCTTTACCGGAACTTTGGGGCATTCTTCGACGAAAGAGCCGATGATCTTTGGTACAACGAACCTAGGTGCAATGTGTCAAGATCCATTTGGCCGACTCTACCAAAAGAACGCACTCACTGATGAACCTGAGCAAATCTGAAATTAGATGAAATGACAGGAATCATTACTGGTCACTGCAATGTCAGGGCTTTTACTAGTAAATGGGATCTTGATGCAACTCTGATTACTGTATGCTCTGCGTTGACGTGGAGGAGACGGAGACAATTGAACATCTTCTGTGTCACTGTCCAGCCCTAGCTTACAGGCGGCACAGACTAGTGGGTGCTCATTTTCTACCGAGTCTTAGCTCCTTCTCAACAACCGAACCTGCACTAATCTACAGCATAATTAGAAACCTAAAGTGATTAGGACAGTGCAACCTTGACACGTAATACATCTTCTGTCTGATTCTGTCCAATCTTACCTTTTTTATATCTTTCTGTAAGCTTCTCATCTCCCTTTATTCCCCAATCTTCTCTCCCCTATAGATCTGTCCTTATCTCTTTTCTTCTCGTGGATGATCACAACGGACCTAACGGTCTCAGAGTGATGCAGCCTCATATGTGACTGCAAATCCCCAAACCTAACCGAAGCTTCGATTTTTTTTAAAAAAAAATATTTTTTCAAATGCTAATTTTTCTCTCTTTTCCTCCTCTTCCCTTTTCAGATCATTCATCTGAAGCGATTCAATTGTGTCAACAATAAATGGGTTAAATCACAAAAGGTGGTACACTTTCCATTGGATGATTTCGATCCGACACCGTATTTGGCAGCTGTGCCCCAAGAGACCATATTAAGGCACAAAGAGCTACTCGAAATGAATGAGATTTCCAAAACAATGAATGGTATTAATGAAAATAATCAGCAAGAAGCAATAACAACAACAAAAACAAGTGATATTAAAAAACAACAACAACAACAGAAGTACGAAGACAAAAAAGAAACTAAATTACAACAAATAAGCCAAAATGAGAGCACCAACAGCACAGCTACAACCAAGACCACCCTCAATGAAACAACCATGGCCGCCTCGCTTAAAAATGGTAATGGTAATGCCAACAATCCTCCTCCTCCACCCCTCAATGGTCTAACGAAAGAGGCTCAATTATCGTTAAATGAAAAAGTCAATAATATATTGAATTTACAACAACAACAACCGAACACAGCCGCAACTACAACAACAACACCAAATCAAGAACAAATTTTAGATGTTTGTTGTAATATCATTAACAATAGTAATAATAAAAATTGCAAAGGGGTTGAGAGTAGTGGTGGTGCTGCAATGAATGGTGTCACCGGCTCCGATGACGATGACGACGACGAAGAAGAATCTTCAGATAAAATGTTAGATAATGCTGCCATATTACGAATGACCGGCGCTACTGATGATCGTACAATGACCCGACGCAAGCGTTTAATTTCCACAAGTCTTACAAAAACGCCCATTGTTGACGGCGCCTTCGAGGATTTCCATCAGCATAAATTGAAAAAGGGTGATGATCCATTCGATCCGAAATATAAGCTATATGCTGTTGTGGTAAGTTTCTGGAGAATCGCAAACCTACTTTTTTCCAATGGCCACTAAGTTCTTGATTTTTTAAAGAATACTTTTTCCGATACCCAGACTGGCGTGGGTTTTTTAAAGAATATTTTTTTTTTATTTCGATATTTTATTTTAGTTTTTCTCGTTAATAGTGATTCGATAACACGATTTTCTTATTAATAGTGATTCGATAACACGATTTTCTCAATAATAGTGATTCGATAACATTATTTTCTCAATAATAACGATTCGTTAACATAATTTTCTAATTAATAGTGATTCGATAACATGATTTTCTCATTAATAGTGATTCGATAACACGATTTTCTTATTAACAGTGATTCGATAACACGATTTTCTCAATAATAGCGATTCGATAACATGATTTTCTAATTAATAGCGATTCGATAACATGATTTTCTCAATAATAGTGATTCGATAACACGATTTTCTCAATAATAGTGATTCGATAACATGATTTTCTCATTTAAAGTGATTCGATGACAATATTTTCTATTGGAATGCTGTCCAATAAAAATATTTTCTATAGGAATGCTGTTCAATAAAAATATTTTCTATAAACATGTTGTTCGATAACAAGGTTTTTGGCAGAAATAATGATCGATAACAAGTCTTTCTGTTGATCGATAACAAATTATAACAAGTTTTTGGTAGAAATATTGATCGATAATAAGACTTTCTGTGGAAATGGTGATCAATAACAAGGTATGTGATCCGATAACAAGCTTTTTGGCAAAAAATGTTGATCGATAACAAGTGAAATGATCCTATAACATGCTTTTCTACAGATGACATATTAGATAACGAACGATTTTGTATAAAAGTGTTTTTTTCTGTAGAAATGTTGTTCGATAACAAGTTTTTCTATCGGAAAGTAATTCGATAACAATTTTTTCTATAGAAAAGATTATCGATAACAAGATTTTTTAAAGAAAAATTTTACGGCAACATGATTTTGTATAGAGAAGTAAGTCGTTAACAAGCTTTCTTGTACAAATATGGTTCGATAACAAACTTTATATATATAAAATTGATCGATAATACAATTTTTAATAGAAAAGTGAAACGATAACAGCCTTTCCATGAGAAAGTGATTCAATAAGATGCCGTATTACAGAAAAATTCTCCGATAAGATGGTTATCTATTGAAAAGTAATTCGATAACAAACTTTTTTGTAGACAAGTTGAACGATAACAGTATTTTCTATAGACGAATGTAGGGATGCAAGACTTTTTATCGGAAAGTGGTTCAAAAATCAACTTTTTATGGAGAATTTGTTCGATAATAAGTTTTTCTATAGAAAAAATCGATAAAGTAATTCGATAACAAGATTTTCTGTTATCGAATTACTTTATTTAATTCTTTTTTTTTTTTTGCTTTCAAATCGATAAAACCTACTTTATAGATATACTTATCGACATTTTTATAGAAAAATGTATCGATAAAAAATGTATTGATAAAAAAAAATTGTATCGATAACCAGTTTTTGATGCATTAAACTTGTTATTTTCTGTGGAAATGTTGATTCTTCTGTACAAAAAATGTTCGATAACATATATTTCTGTATAAAAGATGGTATAAAAAGGATTTCTATAGAAAATGGTTCGATGACAATATTTTCGATTAAAAATTGGATCGATTATTCATTCTATTCTTAATAATTATTTGTAAAAACAAGCTTTTTACATAAAACTAACTAATCGATAATAAATATTTTTTTGTAGTAAAATGTATCGATAACAAGTTTTGCGAAAATGTATCATTCTCAATAATAAACTTTTCTATAAAAAATATTTCTCTACAACAAATCTTTTCATAGGAATTGTGTTCTAATCTTAAGTTATTAATTTCTAACAAGTTTTTTTATGAGTAATTATTTCGATAACAAGTTTTTCTGGGGAAATATTGTTCAATAACATATATTTCTGTACAAAAATTGTTCGATAACATGCTTTTTTATAGAAAAATGGTTCGATAACATTATTTTCTATTGAAAAGTCGATCGATTATTTATTCTATTCTTAGTAATTATAATCGACAACAAATATTTTTTGTAGAAAAATGTATCGATAACAAGTTTTTCGAAAATTTATCGTGTTCAATAAAAAAAATTATACTTCTCTACAACAAATCTTTCGATAATCTCTCCATTTTTTCTTTAGAACAAAATTGAATGAGTTATTTCGATAACATGCCCTTTTTAAAAAATAAATAAACTAATCGATATTTTTTTTCTTTCTTTGCAGTCCCATTCCGGTATGTTAAATGGTGGCCATTATGTCTCCTATGCCGCCAATCCAAATGGTTCATGGTATTGCTACAATGACAGTTCGTGTCGGGAAATTTCAAATCCCCCGAATATTGATCCTAGTTCGGCGTATTTACTATTCTACGAACGCAAGGGTCTAGACTATGAACCCTATTTGCCAAATATTGAGGGTAAAACTCTGCCCAGTGGTGTCTTGGGTGTTGAAGATAATGACGAAACGGAAAATGATTTGAAAAAGATGTGTACAATATCCTAAATTCGGAAAAAGGAGGAAGATGAAAAGGAAATTAGAAAAAACAGAGGTTAATAAAATTTGGAACCAACCAACCACTTATACGCCGAGCGTTTTAAACAATTATTGTGATTATTATATAATTTCTAGCTATATATAGTTTACTCTATTATTTGTTTTTGTTTTGTTTTAAATATTATATATAATTAATTATTATTATTTAATTTTTGTTCTGTTGTGTTTTTTTTCGGGAATGTAAAAAAATGACCATGATGTTAAAGGATATGCTAAAATTTTTAATTTTGTCCTGTATGCACGGGTGATAATTTCATAATAATTTATAATATATATACACATTCATTCATACATACATGCATAATTTAATATCTTTATTAATGATTTATATATTACAAAAAATAATATTATAAATAAATTTATATTAGTAGTCGAATTATAGGTTCTTTATTATTTTGTTTTTTATTCAAACCCCTTCCCCACCCACTAACACTTATTTCATTTCACTTTTGTTTTCTTCTTTTCTTTCTTAATTAGGTTCTTTATTTGTTTGCTTTTTATTAAGTTTTCTTTTTTTTAATATTCCCATACTGCTCTTTTTATTAAGTGCAATATTCATTTATGTAAAATATATATTTTTAAAAATAATTGTTTTTTTTTTTTTTTTTTTGTAAATATTTGTTTTCAATTCTTTTAAGTTAAATTCTAATAATAAAAAAAAAAGTTTTTTGAGATGATAATGGTTTGAATAAGCAGAGTAAGGATATATAAGGCTTTGAAAATTTATTTTGCAAAAAAACTAAAATTATCCTAATACTAAAAAAATATTGATATTTATATTATTTGCAAAAAAAATGTTTCGTAAAACGGAAATAAAAATAAATATTTTTCAATTTATATTTTTTGAATAGTATCTAAATAAAAAATACATGATTATTATTATTATAAAAACGCATTGCTTTAATATATAAATAAATATATAATAATAAATAAAAAATGTCAAGCTTATTTTGAAAATATCATATGCATTTTTTTCTATACTAATGGGTTAATTGATATATAATGGGTATATCGAATATATATAAAATTTAAAAAAAAATAGTCCAGGATATTTCAATTTTGTATTCTAACAGAGTTTCATATTTAAAATAGTCGATATTTTTTTATTTTCAAAAATTATCGACTACAAGCACATAAAAAAAGTAAATTCTAGACAAAATTTTTTTCTTTATGAAAACAACACGATAGCAAGACTGATATTTTTTTTTAATCGAATTTTTTTATTTTCTAAGACTATCGAGTCCAAGGATTTTACAAAAAAAAAAAAATGCTTAAAAAAAAATAATAGATAAAAATGTTATTCTTTATGAAAACAGAAAAGTTAATAAATAGTTTTTCTCTAAGAAAATCGAACGATAAAGTGGATCGATAACATGTGTTTTTATAGAAATGTTAAGCGATAAAAAATTATTGGCCAAAAGTTCAACGATTACAACTTTTTCTCTATAAAAATACATCGATAACAAAAATGTCTGTAAGAAAGCTGAAAAATAACAAAATTTTGCGGTAAAAACGTGATCGATAACAAGTTTTTCTTTAGAAAGGTTAAACGATAACATTTTTATTAGCCAAAAGTTAAACGATTTCAAGTTTTTCTCAATAAAAATGAATCGATTACAAGATTTTCTATAAAAAAAAGTTAATCGATAGCAACTTGTCCCCTAGTAACATTAAACTTAAAGACAATTTTCTATAAAAAAGTTGACCAATAACAAGATTTTTTTTTCTAGAAAAGTTGACCAGTAACATGGATTTTGATAGAAGTGGATCGATAACACTTTTTTATACAGAAATGTTAAACGATAAAAAAAATGTTTGGCCAAAAGTTCAACGATTACAAGTTTTTCTCAATAAAAATGCATCGATAACATGAATGTCTGTAAAAAAGCTGATCGATAACACGTTTTTTCTAGAATAGTCAACCGATAATAAAATATTCGATAACAAGTTTTTCTCTATAAAATATAATTGATAACAAGATTTACAGTAAACAATTTCATCGATAACAGAGGTTCTTTTAGATTTGTTGATCGATAACAATATTTTCTGTAAAAATATTGAACGTTAACAAGATTTTCTGTACAAATGTTAATCGATAAAAAATTTGACAAGGTTTTCTATGAAAAAAAAAAAAAGTTGATCGATAACAAATTGTTGGGCAAAAAGTTCATCTATTACAAGTTTTTCTCAAAAATAAGGCATCGATAACAAGAATGTCTGTAAAAAAGTTGACATATAATACCTTTTTATCTAGAATAGTTAAACGATAATAAATTATTCTTTAAATAAAATGAAGGATAACCAGGATCAATAACAACATTTAATGTTAATAATTTCATCGATAAAAAATATTTGTTTTGAATTGATGGCCGATACCAACATTTTCTGTAAAAATATTGAACGATAAGAATCGATACTAAGCTTTTCTGTAGAATAAGAAATCAATAAATCAATTCTATAAACATAAATTTTTTCGATAAATAAACCTAAATTTTTTCGATAAATAAACCTAATTTAGTTTTTTCCAGGTCTTCGTATTCGATTCTACACCCATTTTCTCCTTGCTCCCCCTATTTTTTTTTTAAATTAGGTAGGTGGAACGTTTTTAAATGAAGTCTGTAAAAGACACAAAAGTCGAAAGTCGACTTAACTATCCCTAAACAATACAACCCTGTCATACTGCTAATAAGGTTATGTTGCACTAAATCCAATTTGACATTTCAGTCGGTGTTTTTCTGTCACCAAATTGCAGCAAATAGAAAATTTTGTAACACTTCTGTTCTTTTGTAAAAGATTATTAGCAAAATCCTTCCAGAAATATGGCCATTTCATATTCCTGTCATGATTTCCTTGGCTTCCAAGTAGGTGATGGATGATTCCAACAATTCTCCATAGGCGGCTAATTGAAAAAAATTCTTCTTTCAGGAAGCTTTGAAGAAAATGCGTGATATTGATGATAAGATCATTTACACATTGAACTCTTCCCTGCCGACTGAATCGTTTAAGGGTCAGGTGAATAGTGAACAGACCTGCCGTGATTTATATGACAAATTAAAGGTGGGCCACAAACAACGTGAGGAGGCCATCCGTGGCTGTATTATGGTCTCGGCCGATACATTGAAAACCCTGCGCGAACAACGTGAAGCCAATCCGGATGATGTTGATGTCAATAAGAAATTTAAATCGGAACAACGAAAGGTTGGCTAGGGAATATCTTTTGTTAATAACAATATTGGGTCTAATGTTCCTCCTTCATTTTTTCTAGTTGCGCGTTTTACAATCGGAACTGAATGTGGAAGACATTGTCAAAGATCGCTCATACAAAGCATTTAATGAACGTTGCCGGGTATTCTTTAGGGCTGGTGATGCCGCATTATGATTGCAATCCACAAGGTGTTCGGTGGTATATTTGGAAACGTAGACTCTAAGCGCCGCGATATCCTCAAATTGAGGAGAATAATTTCGTTTCATCAGTTGCCGTACCCAAGTACAATGTTGGCATTTTTTTGATTATCTTATGTAATTTATAAAAAAACAACAAAGAAACAAACTTCTAGAAATAGGTCGAACATACATACATATGTTATTGTTAATGTTTTTTTTTTCTAAACATTTCAACAAATGATGAAAATAGTGGTTTTTCTTTTACAGATTTTTTAAGAAGAAATTAAATATATAGAAAAAAATTAAAAAAATAATACAGATTCCCTTTCATTTGATCTCTGTTCTGGTTACGGAAAAAGCGATATTTGAAAAAAAATTCGACAATTTTTAAAATGCAAATCCTTACTCATTTAAGGGTAAATTATATTGCAAATGCATTTCCTTGATCGTCTTACGCTCCAAATTGGCCAATGCCCCCAAAACGATTTGTGCCGCATCTTTGATATCATTGAAATCGTGCAGAAGCTGCATTATTTCCATTTTCCTTTCCTGTTCCATGGCTGGTACTTTGTGTTGCTGTTTCAGTTGTTGTTGTAATTGTTCGTAAACGATTCTCAATTGATCGGTGGTAGGAGTGTTTTCAGCCATAATTGCCTGAAAAAGAACAAGGGAAGATGGAGCCAATTATTTTTATAGCCTAAAAAGAAGACATATGGGTGGTTTGATTAAGCAATCGGTTGCCAGTCGTCTTTACTAGGGATAACAACATCTATATCGTCAAATCTCAGGACTGGTGAAATATAGTCGTTTAGTTTTACGCATTGGTGCAATGTCATTTTGTTCATGCAACCTTAGGGCACTACGCGCTGCCTAACACAGAGGCCTTAAGTTCAGCATTGCGTTCAGAGCTGCTTCTCGCGGCTCCAGTTATTAAAATCGATGCGGCTCTTTGTACCTTGTGGTGTTATACATCCTTTGTATTGCCGATGGTTTTAGCCCCCAACTTTTCCCAATGGAGTTCTTGCATGCATAGAATGCCCGTTCCTCGCATTTGCATAAGCTCCAAACCGACGGGTCAAATCTTCCGACTTGATCTACGATTGATACAAATACTAGGATGTGTAAAGTTGTAGTCAAATCGGACTTTTCTTTCTCTTGATGTTGAATTGACAAATTTTCAACATTTTTACACTTTGTGAGGGAGGTACCAGAATAAGTGGATCGACGGGTCTCATCTTCGGACATGATCTAGGTTTGGTAAAAGTATTACGATTTGCAAAGTTTGCAAAGGAGGTACTAGAAGGAATGCACCGATAAGTACCACCTTCACACTGTATCTAGGCTTGGTAAAATCATTAGGTTATGCAAAGTTTGGTATTACAAAATAAATGTTCAGCAATTTTGTGGGAGGTACCAGATGGAGTGAACTTCGAACCTATCTTCGAACATTGTTTTTTATGTTGAAATGAAATCGGTTACTCTCTTCGAGAGTTATCGGGCGAACCAGCCAAACGGACATTTCTAAATTGTCTCCAAATTGTCTGAAACGCATTTAGTCCAAAGAAACATGATGAGGCACATTTTCCAAATCAAAATGTATATTCCACTGAGGGTATAAAATGGTGTTTCTTCCACAGCCACATGCTTTACCAAAGAAAGTTCTGCGGTCCTAATTTCTTGCGGAAATTCATATTGCCCCAGATATGGACCTTCAAAGAGCGTATAAAGTATTTTAATGTAAAGGTATTTACCGAACCTTCGATCATTCGGTACGCCGCCCAACTAGTGAGTATTTGTAGACTTTGCCTACACTTATTCTGAAGAATATAACAAAGAACTACCTCTTATTTATTACTCCTTTACAAATACTTCTCGATTTGACAAAATAAAATAAAAAACTACATACAAAAATTAAATGCCGGGAAAATGTAACGTCAATCACTACGCATTGATAACAGACACATTAATTTAATAATACAAATTAGTAGTGACGTATAGTGCGTAACGTACTTATGTGTTCATTATGTCGATGATGTGTACGTTTCATGAGAATGCAGGCACAATGAGCCACGTCTTCGAATGAGAAATTGATGCAGCAACCAATAAAAATTAATAATAATGTTCAAATGATGGCCGTTTGATGTAAATGTAACAATTGGTGATATTAAACTACTGTGAATTACATAGTTGCATTTAAATCAGCTGTTATAATATAGTACGGAGTAGACCAACAATTTTGACGGCGGCGTTTAATGCAATTCAAATAGCGGTAAATATTTTAGGTGTTTTTACACGCAGTAAAAGTGACGTTGCGGCAAGTGTTTTCTTTTATAAAAATAATAATAAAAATAAAATAATAAGTAAATAAAAATGTTTAATACAAAATAACAGGTTTAACATTTTGTTAGCATAATTTTATATTAATTGTTGCTTAATATTTTTTTATTTTAGACATTTTTTTCAAGAGCCGTGATTTTTTCTAAAGAACTGTGGACCTAAAAGTTTGTATATTTCAAAAGATTTTTAGAGACATGGGTATGCATGCTTAATTATGCCTCATATGAGAATTGCTAAAATAAAGATGTGTTCATTTTATGTTTTATTAAAAAAATAATTTAAAAATACCATAAATTGTTGTTGTTGATTTTTAAAACAAATTTTATTACAATAGTATGTGTGTGTTTTTAATGTTATTTTATGTGTGTGTGTGGTGAGGAGTTACATTTTCTGTATCAATGCTATTTTCTTTATTAAATAAATTCATGCTATTTGCTTAATATTTTTTAGGCCATTTAGTTTTATATTTAATCTCATTTGTATAGATTTGCAAAAAAATAAATTAAAAATTTCTCAAAAAAGTTTTTTGATTTTTCGACGGCCTTTTTTTAATGCATAAGTTTTAGGACATTTTTCTGTTAACACATGTGAAACCCCCTTGTTTTTATACTGTATACAAAAAAATTAAACATAAATAAAAAAGATGGGGAAAAAACAAATTTAACTATTGGCTTCAATTTCTTTGTAGACTTCACGTTTATATTCATCTAGACCGCCTTCCATTGCCCGTACGGTACGATTGCCACAGACCCATAATTCTTTGCAAACGACTTTAATGAGGCGTTCGTCGTGAGATACTAGAATGACACCACCCTGAAAAATGAAATGGATTTTTTTTTTCAATAATAATTAAATAAAAAATTTTTATGTCTGTGTTTACCTTGAAGGCATTAATGGCCTTTCCCAGGGCATCTATTGTTTCAATATCTAAATGATTTGTAGGTTCATCAAGTACTAGGAAATTTGGCTCAGCTGAAAATGAAACGGAATAAAATGCATTTTTTATTTTATAAATAAAAAATGTGTACCTACCCATGCACATTTTCGCCAAAGCCACCCGGGATTTTTGTCCTCCCGACAAACTGGCCAAACTTTGCAAAGCCAAGGTACCCGAAATACCAAAACTACCTAATTGACGACGATATTCCTCATCCGGCCGTCCGGGAAATAATTCCGCCAATACACCCACACATGTTAGATTCATATTCAGATGGTCAACATGATGCTGGGCAAAATAACCTATTCTCAGGCTACGATGTAGGGTTATGTTGCCAATTGGTGTGGTCAGTTGGCCAACAATGATTTTCAGCAATGTCGATTTACCGGCACCATTTTCACCAACCTGAAATAAAGAACAAAAAAAATGAATAAATAGAACCACAAAATAATAATAATAATAATAAATATAATTGGATCATCTTGAGTTTAGGTGCTTAGCACGTAATCGGCTGGTTTAATCTGCCTCATCACACGAGAAAACTATACTTCCAGAGACATGGGCCTCTAAAGACCCAAAATGCCTATGTTATTGTCGGAGCTAAACCCCTAAACTCATTAAAATCTAAAAAATATTCGACCTACAATACATATTCTGGAGTCTGAGGTAGCCGAAAGATTCACGTTGGTGAACACAGGTAATGGATCCTTGGGATTATATCTAAATTCAATTTCCGATATAGCCAAGACAGGTGGATTCAGGGGTTCCACTTCGGGGAATTTCAGTTTAACCTCAACTTCTTTTTCGACAGGTTTCAGTTCGGGTCTAAAAATAGAGGGAAAATTAAAAAAAAAATGCACACTAAAAATATAGAAGTTTCCACAATAAGAGGAGTTATGGCATTGAGAGAAAAATTCGGAATTTTTGTTCTTTCTTGGTCCCCTAAAATTTCCGAAACCCTTCTTTACAAATTACTTACAATTTTTCCAACATTTTAATTTTAGACTGGACCGAGGCCGCCCGATTTGCATTGTAACGGAAACGATCGATAAACTCCTGGACATGTTGACGATGGGCCAATTGGGCTTCATATTCACGCCTTTGGGCCTTGAGTTTTTCATTTTTCGTTTTCTCGAACTGTTCATAGTTGCCCCTAATTTAAAAAAATAAACCAAATTTAATTCTTCAATTCCAAAAAATAACTAAAAATTCCCCTCACTTATAAGCCTCCAATTGCTGGGAATGTAAATGTAAGATATCGGTTGGCACAGTATCCAAGAAATTACGATCGTGAGAAACCACCAATATGGTTGTGGGCCATGTTTGCAAATATGTTTCCAACCATATAATGGCTTTAATATCCAACATGTTAGTGGGTTCATCGAGCAATAGCAGATCGGGTCGTGAAAACAATGCTCGAGCCAAGGCCAAACGCATACGCCAACCACCAGAAAATGATTTAGTGGGTCTCTGTTGCATATCGGCATCGAAACCCAAACCTTTGAGAATCACCGAGGCTCGTGCCACAGCCTTATCGGCTTCGATGTTTTGCAAAGCCGTATAAACTTCACTCAATTCCGTATTTAATTGGGCATCCTGGGTACCACTATTCAGCAAAGCCATAATTTCTTTCTCTCTCGCCAAAAGACGGGTACGCTCTGTATCACATTCAAGTACACTGTCCACCGCGGGCGTATCATCACCCACAACTTCCTGCTCTACGTGCAGTACGGAAATATGGGAAGGTATTTGTAGTTGACGTTCCGATATCATACGCAGCAGGGTGGTCTTGCCCAAACCATTGCGACCCACCAGACCATAACGGCGTCCGAAAGACAACAACAAATTGGCATTTTGCAGCAGAACTCTGCAAGGAAAAAGACGATTTAAAAAATTTGAATTTTAAAAAATCTTATATGGACCCACTTGTCACCGAAGGCCAAATCGAAATTCTCAATTTTAATATCCATGGAACGATTTGTTCCTTTGGCATCCATTTTTGTGGCTTTTTTATTTGTAACCTGTGAGGCGGTGGCCTGTTGCAATTTAACCGGTGCCTGAGGTCCCTTGTTGGCATCCTGGCGTTTCTCCTGTTTCTGTTGCAGCTTGGCCTGGGCCTTTTCCAATTTTTTGGCATCAACTTTCTGCAATTTAATAAAAAAATATTTAGAAAAAGAAAGAAATCCCTCCCCCACCAAAAACACCCCATCCCGAGACATTTATAAATACCTACATTGCCAGCATCTTTATTAACCAGCCATATACTGTGCATATCACCATCACCGCTTTCCATATTTTTCGCCATTTCGGCAATATTAACCGGTGCATTCAGCACCTTTTGCTGTGTCGTATTATTATTGCCAATATTCATGATATTGAAAAATTGTTCACACAATTGACGAACATCATCCTCTGACTTTTCACTATTGACACTTTGCAGAATATCACCCACAGCATCGTAAATATCATCAGCTGTCTCGAAATCATCTATGGATTCCAGCACACCCTCTACATAGTCTTTGGACTCATTGTCCATGGCCGGGAATTCTTTTTTTAATATTGCAGTAAATTTACTCATTTTTACTGAAGTCGCTGGGAAAAATCGGGAGGAAATTATCACAAGAATCGGAAATTATTCTTAGCTGCTGGTCATACAAAAGAAACCTCTTTTGGAAACCCTGTTTCTTTTTGCAAAAACTAAATCCACCGAGTTCAACTCTCACCAGTTGCTGCAAAGTGACGTGTGTGCGTGTGTTCTTCTATTTCCTCTTCTTTGTTGATTAATTTCTTTGGCAATATTTTTTGTGGATATCAGTTAAGCAGGTGTTAGAATGCGCTTTTTAATTTATATTTCTTTTCCTGCGCCACGCTGCAAATATAATTTTAAATATTTTTTTTTCTGATTTCCCAACAAAAAAATTAATCCAACCACACGTCCAGCAATGCGTGAACTGTCAAAGTTTTTTTCAGTCTGCTTCTTGTTAGATTTGTTTTGGCATTCACAATGAAGTGATAGCATATTTTCTTTTAAGAGGTTTCACATGCTGAGGATATTTTTAAATTAATTAACGTTAAGATTTTAAATGTTTAAATAACGGTAAGAATTTATTACGATCTAAATTCCACACTAAGGATATGTAAATCGACTTTCGACAAGGCGCGTCGGTCTTGTGCGCATCTCATCCAATTTGAAAGACCATTTACCCTTGGGAAATACTGAGGGCTTGGACGTCTCAGGCACCAGCTTTCTAGATGTGCTAGGATTTCCGACAGTTTTCTCCTTCTTTGAAGGGACTACCGTGGAGGTTTTCGCACTAGGTTTAGGAATCCTTTCAATAAGAAGTGCCGCGCAATATCATTCGGATAGTTCCTGGAGAACTTCCGGCTCAATTTGAGGTTCCTCTTGATAAAAAGGAACTCTTTTTTCGTGATGGAGTCGCTATCTCTTCCGATGAATCGGTTGCAGTTGTTAACCGTTCTCCGGTACACCTTCTTGGCAGCGATCTCCTTGGCGTTGTCTCGTCAGTACCAGTCCCCGCTTCGACAGCCAAGTGTCTGAGAAGTCTCGCGACGTCACTACAGGCCGTGGAGATGGAGTTCGGATCCTCAACCACGCCAGGGTTTACAACCCTACTCATCTTCGGATGAGGATAGCTACCGTTTTCGTCACCGTAGTGCTAATCACTGTAGTTTCAATAATGTCTTCCTCGTCTGACAAGTGTGAGTGAGGGATTGAGGTCAACCATGGCATAGCCTCTTATCATGAATAAACTTGTTGAGGCGTATCAACAGGGCTCCGTTCTAATACAGGGAGGGTGGTTTATTAAAATTCGGCTCCATAGAAAGTGTTTTAAGTGATTTGGTATTTGTTTAAAGGCCTGGGCGAGGGTCCAAAAAAAAAAAAAAGAAAATTTTTGAAATAAAAAATGTTGTGCACCATTATCGCAAGAATTAATGGATTTCTTCTAAAACACTTTTGGCATTTGTCTGGACGAAGGTCAAAAAAGGAAAAATATTTTAATAACAAATGCTGGTCACCAATATCTCAAGAAAGAATGAACTTATCTAAAAAATATTTTTGGAATTCGGCCCTCGTCATATTCGTGAATTAATATTGTACTTGATTTTAAAAAGAAATTAAAATCTTTTAAAATAAAAAATGTAATTTCTTTTAACCAAAGTCCATCATTCGGGCGCCATAAATTTTGTACATTGTTTATAAAACCAATACAGCATTTGATTGTTATGTTGCAAATTCTTTAATTCCCATTGTGCACAAATTAATAGTTCAATGCCAAACACATGTCCAGCATATGGACTTGAACCATACGATACGTTATACCTGTTAAACTGTCCACCTAGGCCTACTCACCTCTCTCCAAATTTCCTGTGGACCTCACCCACGCATACAGTTTGGATCCTTCCTGCATTTAAAAAAATATGAACCTTTCTTGTATTTTATTTTCTACTACAACACTTTGTCCCATTTTCTTTTTAGTCCTGACATAACAAGCCATAAGGTAAAGCAGTATTTTTCATTAATGTCAAAACAGTGAAATTGAAAGCTCGTGTAACCTAGCCACGCATACATTTTGGAGCTTTCATGCATTAAAAAAAATATGAGCCTTTCTTGTATTTTAGTTTCTACTACAAAAATTTGTCACATTTTGTTTTTATTCTGACATAACAAGTCTTATCTTATTTTACATTAATGTCAAAACAAAGAACTTGATAGCTCGTGTAACCTAGCCTTTATTTATTTCTTCCTTGTATCATCCAAAGTGAAATGATAACAATCTGTGTTATATGCTGACAGTTATATGTTTGATCATAGAACACACTGAACATCGTTTTTTAATTAATTTTCATTTTCTTTGCACATGTGTCAAATAAATAAAGACTTGCTATAAATTTTAGGGTACATTTATAATAAAAAGTGTATAAATTTCCATTAGTGTCGAAACAAAGAAATTGGTAGCTCGTGTAACGTAGCCTTTATTTACTTCTACTTGTATCATCCACATTGAAATGATAACAAGCCGACAGTCATATGTTTGATAATTTAGACTGATCGTCGTGTTGTCATTTCTTTTGTAAATGTGTCAAATAAATGAAAACTTGCTATACATTTTAGGGTACATTTATAACAAAAAATGTGTAAATAAAAATAACACTCTGTTTTTACCAAAATAATACAGGTTTAGTGCATTTTTTGTGTTGTCTTCTTTTTGATATGTGCCATTCACAGTGGAATGGTAAGATCTTTGTTAATAACGGTCAGTCATATGTTTATGGTAAAATTTTTGAAAATAAAACTGTGATTTTTTGTGAATGTGCCATTCACAGTGGAATGGTAAATGATTTCTTTAAAGATCCTAATAGCAAAAATAGTTAAGTTTAAGGTCCCTATGAGATATATGTGTATTTTCTCAAAAATCTCCTTTCCATAATATGAAAATAAAAATAAGAGTTAGGTTATGTTTTGTAAAAAATATATTTATTTCAGTTTTATTTGAAAAAAAAACAATATATATTAGACAAAATTATTTTGTTTTTAGTATAAAAAGAAATAACAATGAATATGCATTAAACCATGTTTTGCAGAGTTTATTATTATTAGAAAAAATGTGCTACTTAAAATTAACTAAGTAGTAAAGAAAAATTGTGTATATATTCAAAAAGGAAATACAACTAAATTCAAAATAAAAAAATATTCAATATAAAGAGAAAAAATATGAAAAACAGCAAAAATTCAAAAAAATAATAGTAAACAGCAATAACACAACATTAATTCTTCGTCTTCGATAAAGAGAAAATTATAAAAAAATCCTAAGAGTGGAGGGGGTGGTGAATAATAAATCTTAAAAAAACGAGAGAATAAATTAAATAAATTCATAATAATGGTGTAGAGGTGGCGGCAAAAAATATAATACCAGCCATTCAATTATATAAAAAAAAAAATAAAACAAAATTTTCTATAATTTGTTAGGTTAACCTAAAAATTAATTTGTTAAATTTACAAAAAGTAATAATGTATGTTAAATTGTAATACATAATGATAATATACATATGTATAAAAAAATCAAGAATTTTTTTAATAAATAATAAGAACAACTATTTGTTAATGATAATAAAATTTTGTTTAAAACAAGAGTCCACCAATTTATATATAAATATATTTCATAAATCAATCAATAATTATTATATATATAGTCATCATAATCGTATTGTATGTAAAATTGTATAAAATATTGTAAAATGTATATAACAAGGCTTGTGGAAATATGGTTATTTAGAAAAATAATAAGAACAAAATTAATACAAATGAGAAAAAAATTTCAAGTCGGAAAAATACCGACCGTATATTTTATTAATCGAATTACAACACCAACAGATGAGTGTTTGTTGTTGGTGTAGTTTTTTTTTAATGAAATTGAATTTTTTTTTTTTTTGTAAAACAATTTATATATAAAACTATACATGATTTGTTTTGATTCTTTAGCAAGTGCAAAGAGTGTGGGGGTGTGTATAGAGAAGAACACGATTTATATTCTTAATAATATATGCCTTATTTATGTTCAATAAATAAATAAAAAAAAATAATGATGATGAGAAAAATGTACAATTTCTTTTTTTTTAGTTCCCTATGTTTCTATGTGTTCTTAATTTCATCGATTTCACAAACTCTTTTTTTTAATTTAATTTCTAATGTGTAAAATACATACATATTTTATATATAATATAATTAATGTAAAATTGATAATCGAAGCGTGTCTCTGTCTAGTAGTGTGTGTGTGTGTGTGGGTGTTTTGTATAATTTAATGATTGATGACAGCGTAATGATGATGATGATGATAAATTTCAAATCTATATTACAATAAAAAAAATATTTTACAATTTTGTTTCCATTTTTTTCAGAAACTGCAGCTTCAGTTTTCTTTCATTTTGTTCAATATTATTTAAAGTTTGAGTGTGTGTGGGCGCCTTAAACAAAATCTTTGCGTATAGCAAGTGGTGTTTTACGTTGTCGGGCGCCACGTCCCGATAACAAATACGACAAATCTAATGGTGTTTCATTGGCGTTTGTCATCGGGTTGATGAGTTTTTGTCGCTGTTTAAGAGATTTCAAAACATTTTCCAAACGGAAACGTTTCTCTTTGAGAGTCTAAGAAAAAGAAAAAAAAAATAAAGAATACAACATTCAATGAAAAAAATTCCATCCAACTTACCACTTTTGGTGAGGGTATTGCGGCTGCTGGTGTTGTTGTTGGCATAATTGTAGCCGGACTTTTGCTATTTTGTCGCTGTTTGGATTTCGAGGTGGAACTGTTGTGTAGTGTCTTATTTGTATCCGATTTTGTGTTACCGCCACTGCCATTATTTTCCGCAGTCGCTGCTGCTGCTGTTGTTGGTGAATTAGAAGCTATGCTTGGACATTCACCACTGTCAGTCTTTTGTTTTTTGGATTTTAACAGGGCTGGATCAACATCATGTGGCTGGAAAGGAGTAATATTAATTAATTAGATATATTCAAATTAAACAGAAATAATAGTAAACAAATAATTATTTAACAAAGTCCACGCTTATGGGCTACTAAAAACTCCTACAAAATATTATTTTAAAAATCCGCGCCTATGTGAATTTGAAAACTCCTAAAAATATATTTTTTTAATCCACGTTTATGGCCTTTAAAAAACTAAAAAATATTTTTTAATCCAAGTTTATAGCCTTAAAAAAATACCTTACGTTGCTCTATAAATAGGTTTGAAAATCCACGATGATGCCCCCAGAATGCACCTCCTACTCTCAAAGCACGCCTATAAATACGTCCTAAAATCCACTCTTATTCCCTCACAATAATACATATATATATATATATATATATATATATACCCCGTAATGTTTATAGTAAATCACTACTGACATTTTCACCATTGTACCCACCAACACAATAGATTTTACTATGTGACGTCAACGCACATCACTTCCAATGGGGAAGCAGTAACACTAATACAAGAGGTGAGTCCATTTTTGAGTTTATACTTAGCTATAATCTTAGAATTTGTAATAAGGGCAACACACCAACATTTACGTCCGAGACAGTAAAATCGCAGAATCTCAAGATCTATCTGGCCTGAATTCCCAGGTAAAAGAACGTCTTCGCTGCTGACACTCAATTAACCATCTCTACGCTCTCCTTCTCCCACTATATTTTTCTTGCTCTTCCACTCTCTCTTCTATTCCCTTTCTCTTTGGATGATCACAATGGACAATAGTCTTCGAGTAGACGGTTGTTACTAACAACCGTACATTTCTTACCTAACCCCTTATATGATTCCTCTCACTCCAAAAAAAGTAAATAAATAAATGCCTTTATTTTTACTTACCGCATATGTTTTCGATATTCTCAGCTTCTCAGCGAATTTACGGAATGCATATGATTTTGTACAAGTTGGATGATTTGTTTTCGCCTTGGAAAAGAATCTCGCAGATTTATCTACCCTCAGCTCACATATGAAACAATGTGTCTCATCGTTACATTCAATCGGGCGGCCTTTACAAAATGTGGTACGATCCAGTACCCAACAGCGACCAATAACCAAATTGATTGGGACAACTTCATACAATGGTACACGAACCACTTCATTGGGATAAAATTTACGTGATGGTTCATGAAATGTTTCATGTGGACGTAGAAAATGATGACCAAAAATGAATCGTTCACCCTTATCATCTTTCCATAGTCGTTCCACACGAAAAATATCACATTCATTGTAATCGATTTCACCGATAGTTTCATAGGTATGTTTTTTCGAGGGTACAACGTTGCCCGCGTCATCTTTAACTGGTATGTCACGCAGTACATAGACCGCATCACCCTGACGAACTTGTAAATCTTTGCCACGCATTAGGGTTAAATAGTAACGGTGACCCTCCTCCGTGAAATCATCTAAGGGTATTTCTCGATCCACTTCTCGCGGTTCACATCTTTCACAGAGATAATTATCGGCCTTGACATCGGCTTTGGTGCATTCGGTATGCTGCCATACCATACAACGGGCACATTGTATCATAAGGCCTTCATCTTTGTAGAGGCCACAAATACAGCGTATTATATCTTCATTGCTGGTGGCGGCGGAGGAGGATGTCAAATTAGACATATTGTGATCCACCACACTAGGCAACTCAGTGTTATTTCCAATTTCTTCGTTGGTATTTTGTGTTGTTGCCGCTGCCGTTTCCGTGGCTTTATCTTTGAAATCTTTTAACAATGACTCATCACCAAGTATTTCCAGTAATGCGGAATATTGTTTTTGTTTTTCCTCCATGAAGGACTTCTCCAATAAGTCCAGGAACTGCAATTTTGTTGGTTCATTCTTTTCGAGCGAAACTCGGGTTTCTTTGAACAGCTTTTCCATATCCATATTAAATTCACTGGGTTGCTTATAGAAACCCTGCTCCACATTACTTTGTATTGATTTGAAATCGCAGTGATCCGCCGATTTTTGCTGACTTTTCAGTGAGGCTTTTTTCTTTTTATTGGCACCGGCCAAGGAGGAATTTGATATGGTCAGTGATACCAAAGAAGGAGAAGCGGCAGCAGAAGAACTAGATTGCGTTTGCGTCGGTTGTTCATTATTGTCCGGACTCCGAATGGCCTCTAGATTTGTACAAATATCTCTTAGAATCTTGGCCATTTTTGCCATCTTTTCCAATTCGGGATCTTGTACGGCCAATGTCAGGCCACGGGTTTTAATATTTCTGGCCGTGCATAAGGCGGTAATTTGTGCTGCCAATGATGCAGGGGTTGAGGGCCGCCGTTGTGATATTGCCCCCGGCATTAGGGGGCTGGGACTGGTTGCCGGTGTTGTTTGTGGGGTTTGTGTTTTCGAATCACCCGATTTATCTCCGCCACGACGTAGCATTGCTCGAATCTTTTCGAAATTTCTAACCAAAAATATCGAATATTGTTTCACAAATTTTCGTTCTCTCTCCGAGAGTGGATGCATGCGGGTTGGTGTCGGTGCATCTTTCGTCGTTTGTCGTTGAGTATTCTTTTTGGCTTTACGTTTACGCTGACGTCCCTTGGCATCGCCTTTAGAGGGTGTTTCATTGGGTGTCTGTAAGGAGGAGGAAAAAAATGGGTATTAGTGGATATGTGAATGCTTAAAAAATTTTAATGAAAATCTACGCCTTGTAGGTACTTGGTTTTTTTTACTCACCTTCGCCTCAATGGGTAACGGTTTAATACGCTGCGATTTGCCACCAATGACACCCCTACAATTGGGCGTATTACAGCGACAGGGTTGCCCTTCGGATGGATTAAACAGCGAAAAGTTATAATCATATGTCAGTTCTTCACCCTCCTGTATGGGACGTTTGGCGAATAGGGCCATACGCGACAGACCATTTACCGACCATTTTTGTATTTCACAATTCGGTTCACACGAATGATTCACGAAACGGCAATCACTACCCATACGATGGCCGTCAATGACCAACCCCCCATCCAGATGCAGACAATAATGATGTGTATCATTGAGATAAATGCTAGCCATGCGATCTTTAAATTCCCGTTCGGTAACAACTTCACCAACATATTCGAGTATATATGTACCCTTGGGTATGGGCAGCTTCGTGCGAACACCCCATCCTTTGTTTTCGGTCATGAAGCGTTCAACACCCGGTGCAATTTCATGTTTTTGAATTTTCTGGTTGCGACATTTTTCTCGGGTCGGACAATTGGAGGGGGAACATTCTGTGTAAACCATACGATTGAGGCAATTGTCACCACAACCCATGTCGGGTTTACAATTACACATCGGATGATCATAGGCAGCAATGGGTGGTGGTTTAACATTTTCCGCATAAATATTGGTGCGAATTTTACGGAAATTCCATGAGGCCACAGTGTTGCGAGAGGGTAACTTGGAATTGGTGTAGGCCCACCAGATATCATAGGGTAATTCGAAATCATATTGGCTGCGACGAAAATATTTCTCACAGTAGGGAGGCGGTGGAAGGGTGGGTGTCACTGCCGTTTCATTCGATTCTTTAATATCTTTTGCAGGAGGTTGATCTGCAACCTTATCACCGCCATTGGCCTCGGGTTTTTTATTGTCACCTCCTCCTGCAGCCTCCTTTTTAGTGTTTGCCTTTTCCTTTTTACCACCATTCGTTGATGGCTGCTGAGTGACTTTGTAATAATCGGAAAAGAGCCCCGCCACCAAATAGGATTTTTTACCCAATTTCGTTTTCTTGGAAGACGACGACGATGTTGTTGTGGAGGAGGAGTGTGTTGATTTCTCTTCGCTGGCATCACTTTGTTCGGCACCCTCCGCCGCATTGGCTATGTGATAGATATTTTCATTTAGCGGTAAAATATCGTGTTCCTCATAGTTCTCATTGCAATCCTTGGATGCCGCATTGATTTCTATTTCCTCCGCGGAGGGTTCAATTTCCAGGGGCAAGGAAGGCTGCCGCTTTGGTGTTGACGGTGTGGTGACAACTGTTGTTGGACACTTGTTTGTCATGGCCAGGGGGTGTATGGAATTGCGCCGTTTTAGTTTTATTTTACAACTCATCAATGAGCTGGGATCAATGCCCGCGGGCAGTTTTATATTGGCATCCAATAGAGATTTAACGGTCTTCGAGATGGCGGCGGGGGTTTTACGTTGATTGAGCGTTGCAGATTTGTTGGTAATCTCTTTGGACTCTCCCTTTGAGGGGCGTGATGGTGGTGGTGGCGGTGGGGGTTTTGAACGCCTTTTGGCCCTTGAGGCCAATGGCTTGTTATCATCATCCTCCTCCTCCTCCTCCTCGTGTAGCAACAATTTAGCTGGCATAGATTTGGAGAGCAATTTTTGGGCGACCGAGTCCTTTCGTTTTACCTCCCGCCTTGCATGCCTTGATTTGGGTGTTGCGGGATCCGCCGCAGATATTGCCTTCTCCTTGGCTCCATTATCTTTTTCTAATTTTTCTTTTTGGCTTTGTGGCGACTCTTGCAGTCTTTCGAGGGCCACCACCGACAGACGTGGCGTACGATTATTACGTTCCATAAATGTTTGTGAAGTCTCACCCTCTTGCGGTACACGATCACATTTTGTGGGTTGATTATTTATCACTCCTCCTGCACTAGGCAATTGGCTAGAATCTTCGCCGGCCGTTGGTATCACATCTAATATAAGATTTTCCTGGACCTTCCTTTTTTTACGCCTCACCGTGGGAAATCCGGTGCGATTGATTTTCTTACGTTTCCGTTTCAATATCAAATTGCCTCCGGTTTTATTTAGCAGCGATTCGACAACACCTCTTTGGCCATTAGGTTTGCTGGGTGGCATTGTAACCATGTCCGCGGATCCGCCAAACGGTTTATTCAGGTCCATTAGTAGCGGGGATTCAATTTCCGATTTGGTAATAATACCCGCCGTTGAGCTATCCGTTAACTTGGCCATGGGCGGTATTTGTATTTCCAATTCAACGGAGGGTTCAAACACACCAGGCGGTGGACATGACGATGATTCCGATTCAATTTGTAATGCTGACGATGATAGATGATGTTTATTTTTCCCCACCGGGATGGGTAGCTGCTGCGGCTCATCACCTGGATGATTTGTGGTGGCTATACGAGATACCAAACCCTCGAGGCGTGATCGTTTTTTGTTTACCGCCTCGGTGACTTGTTTTAGACTATTTAAGGACTGGGGGCTGATATCCAATAGTTTGCCACCACTAATGGAATCGCCAACGGCCACACGAAGTGGTGATAGGGTACTGGCGCTGGTTTTATTGCTATTCGAGTCTTCACTGATTGCAAGGGGCGGATGGGGAAGATGCTGCAGATGGTGGTGATGCTGGTGCGGATGATGATGAGCTCCCCCCTGCTGCAGTAGATGCCGTTTCTTTGGTGTCAAATTTGCCTTGGCTGTGCGGGCATTGAACTGCTGCTGCGACTTGGTATTTGCTGTACTCTTGGCGGCCGCAGCAGCAGCTGCCCAGGCCTCAGAGTTGTTGGCAAACAGCTTAGCCGCCACCGCCACAGCAACCTCACTCGACTTCTCGCCTGGTGTCAGCAAATAATGGCGTTTTTTCAATGGCAATTTATGGTCATCCGGACTAGAACTGCTGGCCTTTTTGTGTCGCCTTTTCGATGAGGAGGAAGATGCACCACCTTGTGGTGTACCCGTTGAGCTGGCCGCACCAACTTCCGCCCTTGCCGAAAGCATTGCAAAATCAAGATTTTCGGACATTTTCCGTTTCTTGAGGGATTTTTTATCGCGGGCATCTCCACGTTTGCCGCTGCTGCTGGTGGACCCCCCTCCTCCTGCTGTTACAGTGTTATTAGATGTTGAAGCTGCCTGGGCAGCAGCGGCGGCCGCCGCAAAACTTTGCTTTAATTTATTTGCCTCTGCCATTAGTTTTTCTTTGAGCGACAGATTGCCACCACCACCACTCGCACTTGTGGCCACCTTATCACTAATTCCCGTAGTTGTGGTAGCCGCCGCAGCCGTCGTCGCAGACGTTTGTATACGACACCTTGCTGCAAATGTATTGGTGAGTATTTCAATTTCAGTCAATAGCTTCGAATCAATTACGCAATTTTTCCCCGACGAAGAGTTGTGAAAACGAAAGGGTTTCCTACGTCGCCGTTTCCGTATTTTCGTTGTGCCGGAATAAAATGAGCTGCAGTAACTGGCCACGGAGGAACGCCGTGATTTAATTTTCCTTGCTGTCTGCTGGGCTCCCGGCAACTGCATTAGCAGATCATGGGCAAATTCCGAGGTTATTGAATTTTTCCGCTGATGTAAATTCATTTTGGCCGGTGTCGGGGTACTGGGCAAATCCAATGATAGATCAAAAATTCTCGCCTGATTGCTACTACTCAAACTGGCAAACGAGGATGATTTGGCCGAAGACCCCCGACCAAAATATTCCCCTGTTGCAATGTAGCGATTAATTTCACCATATTTTTTACTGGCACTTGTTGTGGGCAGCTTTTCCAGAGAGGGCTTGCAGACATATTCATTGGATTCTTCACTGCTTTGGCCGAGCGAAAGGCCAGCCAGTTGTAAAATATCCTGTTCATCTTTGAGAGAACCCAGGGTGGTTGTTGCCGTCTTGGGCATAATGGATGCTCGTCGTTTTCGACGAAATTTCGACGACTTGCAGGCTGAGGAGGTGGTACCGCCCAAAACACTTTCCTTACAATCGCTGCGATAGCCACAGGATTTGGCTCTGGACTTGCGGGAGGCACAACTTTTAGTGCTATAACGACTCTTACAGCTGGCATCACTTTTATAGCCCGAGTTGTGGGAGTGTTTGGAATGCTGTTTCGTTGAGACACGAAACGATGATGAACCATAATCGGAGACATAGCCACTTTTGGCCGCCAGGATTTTACTACAAATTGTGGACTTGGTGCTGCGATCACGTATGCTGCTATTGTGGCGGCGACGACGATCACTTTCAATTAGGCCACCATCACTTTTATAGCCTGCACCAATAGCAGCTGATACACTTCCTCCTCCTCCTGCCACACCACCACCACCTGTTGTACTGCACACACTGGGCCGACGAAATTTACGATTAACATCGATTTTACGCCACACCGGATCAAGTTGTAGATCTTCTTTTGTGCTGGCAATTTGTTGGGTATTACTACGATTATTTTTGTCTGCCGTGGTTGCACCTCCTCCTCCTGCCCCCAAGGCCGCACTCATTGATTGTCTACGTTTGTTTCTGGGCGGTGGATAGAGTACCCTTTCCGTGGCATACATACGCTTATCCAAAAGGGCAATATCAATTTTGGGTTTTCCCCCTGACGATGTCGTGGAGGTGGAAGTGCCGGCATTATCATTCATCAACGGCTGATGTGCCTTTTCGGGGGTATTATTTGCAGTTTTATTGGGCGGGGAATGCGGGGAAGCTGAAGATGCCACTGTGGTACAGGGATGTGGTGATGTACTTTGTGTGGATATACTTGTGGTGGATATAACGCCCGAATCGGCTGACTCATTAATGTTCGATGTCATTGTTGTTATCCTATTGGCCCCGTGATGATGGTGTAAGGGAGGTGATGATGACATTGAATGTGTGGTCAAATCTCGTAAGGGTGGTGGTTTATCCGGTTTCTTGGGTCTACCACGACGTTTTTTATTTACCACAACACACGCGGATGAGGCTGGCGAGGCCACACTATCTGCTGGAGAGTTGTTTTGAAATTGTGTCACAATTTCAATGGCTGGGGGATGATGGGTGGTGGTGGTTAATTTGAGGGGCGGCTCAACAGATTCCGATGATTTGGAATTTTGTCCCAACATTTGGGTTTTCTCCATGAAATCTTGCAACAACGTGGACTGATACTGGGGTAAATGTTTCGTTTTAGTTTTGGGATAATGGGCCAACATTAAATCATCATCATCGTCGTCGTCATCATCATCAGAATCACCCACCGCCCGTTCAACAGCTGCCCTTATATTGGGTAAATCATTATCACTGCTGGAGAGGCCAATGTGATCACTACCGCCACCAGCACCTGTAGCCGTGACGGAATTTAAATTTAAGCCACCCATCATTTGGACACTAAGGCTGCTCGTGTTGTTGTTTGAATTATGTTTGACACCCACCGCTGTGAGCAGTAGACGTGGGGCCCTCTGAGCCGGTGCCGTCGCCACCACCACCCCCTTTGAGTTTATTTTATTTGCCAAAGGCTCATCATCTTCGGAATCCGTGGAAAATGCATTATTCTGCTTGGAATTAATTAGCGTTTTGAGGGTTTTCAAGGTACGCTTGGCCTCCAGTGCACCCTTTAGCAGGGCCTTTTTACGTTTCACTTTACGTTTTGAGGATTTTTCATGGCCCGTAATGGTTGCAATTGTTGTATTTGTAGCCTCTGAACAACCAGAATCGGTAATATCACTTTCTGCACCGCCGCCAACACTTATAGATGTTTCCTTAACACCGCCGCCGCCACCAGAACATGGACTTACAATGACAGACATTTGGGTAGCAGCTGCAGCTGATCCTGCTGCTCCTGTTGCTGTCGTGGTTGTTGACAAGCTTTTCATTTTTTGTTCCTCAGCCTTTTTACGTTTCGAGTCCACAACAAGTGAAGATGAGGATGCTGCTGCAGCTGTATTTTGTTTATTTCCTGTTGTTGCTGATGGTGGTGGTGGGGGTGAAGAAATTTTCAATTTAATTGATTCTAAACTATTGCTGATATTTACTAATTTTTTTGTGGCGGATTTTTCCGCTGCCGATGGTGATTTTTTATTATTTGCTACTACTCCGGCTGCTCCTGATCCTGATGAAGTTGGTCGTATTGCGGATATTTTCATACGCAAACAACCATCCGAATCGGTACGTTGTATACTAAATTGTGTGGCTAATGCAATATTGGAAATATTGTGGGTGTTGTTGTTGGTACTATTGTTACTACTATTGCTGCTGTTACTGCTGGTGGTATGACTGCTGCTGCTGGAGCTACTGTTACTGATGCTGTGGTTACTGCTGCTGTTGCTGCTGCTATTCGTTGTCGTCGCTGTTGTACTGCTGCTGCTGCTGTTCGTAGACGTTGCTGATACATTACTGTTGGTGTTTTTCTTCTTTTCATGTCGTTGCTTTTTATGTTGTTGTTGTTTATCTTTGTTGTGTGAGCTTTCACGTTCATGCTGTAAGAAAACAAACATTATTTTGAATTAATATAAAAAAAAAAAATAAACAGAATGTGAAAATATCATGATACCTTTGTTTCATGGGCTGTTGTTGTTGTTGCTGTTTGTTCTTTACGTTGCTGATGCTGCAATTCCGAAACATTCCTTGTTTTTGCATCATTCGATGTGCTCATTATTTATTGGAAAAAACTTATTCCTGAAAAGGTAAAAGAAAACGATAAAATGGATTAAAAAGGCTTAGTACAAAAGACAGAATATATAAATGGAGTCTTTAAAAGAATCGTTATAGGTTATAGGTCAAAGGGGGGTCCTTAAAAATAAAAATGTGCCTCATCGAAATCCTGAGAAGTTTTATGTGAGTACCAGGCAGTGGCTGAGGTAGGCCAATCGGAGAGCATGCAGAATGCACAATCTCCCCATTGGTGAGGGGCGAAACAACAACCACTTCGAAGCTATGCACAAGGACCACCTCCACTAAGTGCTCTTGTGCTTCTCCTAAATGTTTCACGAGCAAAACTACTTAAACAACTAAAGGTCCGATTGTCTTCAAGAGTTATTTGCTAAATCTCTAATGTCATCATAGTAACAGCATTCCGTCCTTCCACATAGTGCACCCACATAAATCCTTCTGGGACAGGTCTATTTTATGCAGAAACGCATTGAGAGGACCATCCCCCTTCAGTATGAAACCAGTACTTAAGCCGAAGCGAAAGTCTGTCCGGCCCACTACGAACGTTGCGTCACAAATAAATTCGTACGTCACCCTCCCCTTTTTCACTGTTCGTCCACCTAATCCAACAACACACTCCCGAAGGATAGTGCTGTACCGCCTACTAGCTCCATCCACCATATCAGAAGGCCTGAGTCAACCATCGTTTCAGATAATTTTAAGTCGATTTACAAAAATCCGTTCGTTCGTCTGTCTGGGTGGGTGCTGCGCAAGATAACTCTCGAAAGGAGTAACCGATTTCATGCAATGATTGAAGATAATTACAGTATGTTCCAATGCATCACCAGTGGGGTCTACCCTAATACAATGTCAGGGATTTATCCGTCAGGACCTGCGGACTTGCGATTTGATCTTCTCTAGCCGGGACCTTGTTTCATATTCTGATATTTCTCTCCTGGCAGTGTTATCAAGTGGAGAAACACAATAAACAAGAGTCTGTGGGCAATATATTATTAGACTCGGATTCACTGTGTGATGGTTGGGATTACATGGCAGATGCATACCAGCAGGAACTGTATGGTCAACATACAAACTATGTTGCTTGACTGACAGCTTTCATGGTCTCCTCATGAAGGAGATCGACATTCGTCATCTGGAGACACCCGATTGTAATTCAGAGTGTTTTTTTTTTGAGTGTTTTGCAAAAATCACCATTGAGAGTGTCACTAAGGAAGGATGGAACGACCTATGGCCTTATATGTCGTTAACTACGTTTCTTTACCTTGCCGGACAACTTTCCAAATATCAGGAATTACCAACAGTGACATCGATAACTCGAGAACTTTGGTCAGATAACCCAGCCCTATTGCACCAAGCTTCTTTAACCTGAACATATATATGCCGTCTGACCAAGGGCTTTGTATGGCTTGAATTTGGAGATAATTCCCTATTGCCACTTTGGAATAGTTTCACGGAATATCTTCTCACCCTTTTTGGCACATACGAGTGGCGGAATCCTCAATGAATGGATGCTTGGATGCTAACTGGTCCCAATGCTTTTGACAATTTCAATTTCAAAATCGTTGGAATAAACTGATATACTCAAAACCCTCAGGAAAGCCAGCGATTTTATCGCGTTCGTTATTAACGATCAGGAATGATAGTGGGAAGGCTGTCGTTGGGAAGACGAACGTCGAACCTATTGACAAGTCTTCACAGGAACATTCAGGGTCTGCTGCCAAGGCGGATTATATAGCTGGGAAAGAAGTAAGGGCGAAGATTACTGCTGGGAAGACGAAAGTCGGACCTAGCAATATTCGAAACCTGCTGCTACAGATAACCAGAGAGTAGCTAGCATTGACAAAGCTGATCCTCATGATCATCATTCTAACACGCTGGGCTTCTGAAATTCTCCTTTAAACAAGCTACCATTGTTTACAAAACTACCAGAGAGAATTTGTCCAGTGATTTAGACGTTTGATCAATACGAGTAGCGAATACCAATTAATCGGCTGAAGAACAATAAAGCAGCAGGTGCCGATGGGTTACAAGCCGAACTATTCAAGACCGGTTGCCGGATACTGGTCAGGAGTATGCACCACCTGATTAGTACAATTTGGCTAGATTGATTGGAACCTCAGCGTCCTGTGTCCTGTGCACAAAAAGCAAACAAGACGATATGTGCCAATTTTATATACCGCCATAAATAAAACGAATGACAGCAGTTTTGAAATTCGGATAGTGATGGCCAACAGATGCTACTATGGTCTGAGTAAGCAGTTTAGAAACAAAGCCACCTCCCGCCAGACAAACTCACACACTATAAGACGCTGATATTACCCGTGCAATTGTATGGATCTGAAGCATGGGTAATTGCTCAAGTAGATGAGGCAGCTCTTGGAATGTTTGGGAGAAAAATTCCCCGAAAGATCTATGGATCGATCTGCGTCGATGTTGAACCATGAGCGCAATACCTATATCTCTATTCTCGGACATCGACATAGTCTATGCTATGCCATCTTGTGAGAATGGATGAAGATGCCCCAGCTCAAAAGGCATATAAAAGCGAACCAAGTGATGGTTCACGAAGAAGGGGAAGGCCACGAATCCGATGGAAAGATCAAATAGAAGACAACATCTCGGAAAATGGTCTTTCAAATTGGATGAGATGCGCAAAAGACCGACGCGCCTGGAAATCGTTTTTAAGTTCGGCTTATGGAACAACCCAGCTAAGTAAGTAAAGTAGCCTTTGTTTGCTTTATAAAATTCATTAATCATCGAAACTAAAATCATAACATAGGTGGCAAATGTCCCGCTTGTATTCAGTCGTTTGTGTATCGTTTAAGCTGGCCTAAGGTACGAAAGGAAAACTATCCACGTCGATATGTTTCAGAGCTAAACACGATATGGAATAAGCGTTTCCACGACAGAGGGTTTGGGTCTCAGCCCATTGAGCGATATTTTTTGCAACATAGTACGTTTCTTTTCTTGAAGAAAAGTAACACCACAGCAACTCCTCCTATTCTGGAATCTGTGAATACTGAAAATAATTAATTTTATTTCTCAAAAATGTCATTATGCAATTCCATAGACCATTTAAACGTCATCCTGGCGTCTGCAAGTGCAATTAGATGTATTTTTTTGGAAAACGTTATTATTCCACACCTGTAAGGGTTAGTTAAACTCACAACAATTCTATGTTTCACCACGACACAAAAACGACAACAACCTGGTCAAAATTTTTGTTCAAATAAAAATTCTATAAGAAAAAAAATATATAAAAACATAAAAACAACAACAAGAAAATATGTGAATACGTGTGGTGTTGTTCATTGAACGTTAAGTGTGTGTGTGTGCGTGTACCGAACGCTACCGTACATACCCCTTCTTATTCTCCTTTACAAAGGGGGGGAGAATTTCAAAAATTAAAAAAAAAAAAAATTCGAAAGTGTGATTGACACACAATAAATGCAAATTACAAATGAAAGGAAGAAACAAACGAAAGCAATGCAAAAAACGCGCGATCAATTATAAAAAAACAACCACATAAACAAGCCAACCAACAAAGCAGCCAGTCAGTCAACCAACCATCCAGCGATTCAACCAGCCTGCCTTTGCATATAAGAAACTCGAACGAAAGTGGCGGGGCAATACCACGACGGACGACAACAACAATACACAACAAAAGAAGATGAAGAATGCTTGAGAAGGGGGCAAGCAAACACGAAAGAATTCCCTAAAATGTTTTCCTTGGCTGAATAAAGGACATTCACAACAACAGCAACAACAAACATTATGGCAATTGGCAGATGTTTTTTTTTTTTTGGCAAATTTCAGGAATGCCTAGCGCCACATCTAATATTTGTTTAAAGCTCTTCTTCATATTCTTGTTTTTAGTATATATAGGCTTTTTTACTTGTGCTTCTTCTTAGTTCTAGATAATTTTTTTGTTTTCAAATTAGGTCACTGCTTTGTTGTAAAAAAAGAGGCTAATTTTTTGTTTTTCATTTTTTTCTAATAACCTCAGGGCCATTTCATTGGATTATGCACTCAATTTCCCCAATTTCCAATTTTGTTCGCCTTAAATTTAAAATAAAGTAATTTAAAGTTTCTTAAACGTCAAAAAAGAAACTATTTAAAACATTGCTTGCATGCATCAGCAAGCAGCAGCATTCATCACTTACACAATTGAAGTTTCATGTATCTGCTTTGATGATGATATTCTTATTATTATTATTGTTGTTGTTGTAGTTTTTGTGGACATTCATCTATTTTTTATTTAATACAACTGCTTCATTAAATTCCTTCTCTTCCACTACGTTTTCCTTTTTTTGTTACAATTTTTCTTTTGTAGTGAAATTTTCTTACAGTCCACAGTACACCAAATGTAAAATAAACTAAAGAAATAATAAAAAAACAACAACAATTTTACAACACTTCACTTTTTGCTTGCTCTGTTTTGCTTTTCTTTATTTATTATTATTTTTTATATTTAACACATTCCATTCTTCTTTGTGTGTTTTCTTTTTGTATTGAAATGCATTTGCCTTGCTTTGTTTTTTGTTTCTTTTTGCTTTCGTTATTTCGTTTTTTTCTTCTTAAAATGGCGCCGTTTACTTCTTGCTTTCTCGTTCTTGTTGGTGGTGTTGGGGCGACCAAGGAAAATTTTTCACTTTGTTTATTTCAACGCGATTTTTTCTATATTTCCCGTCGTTTTTCATTACACCTTGTAGCTTAGCTTGTAGATTTCTCGATTTTTTATGATTTTATTAACTTTTTATACGTTTTCCGTAATTATATTCGCATTAAAAACTAAAAACTAAAAGCACACGAAAATAAAAATGAAATTACACTCTCAGAGAACGAAGTCAAAGACATACAATCGTAAAGACTTGACAAGACGCATTTTCCAATATTAGTGTCAAATTTGTGCTATAGAGGGCTACACATTTTAATGGAAAATGCACTTTTTGATGTTCTCTCACCAAAAAATACTTAACAGCAATTTAATTATTTTGAAAAATATGGTAACCAAAGTAAAGTTTGAGATTGTATGAAATTAAATTATTTTTTTTGCGTGCTTTATTTGAAGAATTTAAATCAATTGCCGTGTTCCCCTGCCACAGCTCATCTTTAACAGTCGTGACCCCCTTTGTAATGGGTGTAATGGTCGAAAATGGTATTGTGAAAGTTGGTACACCGATTTGTGTGCCGAGCAAGGAGTTTGTCGTTATTGGCAATGTCACCTCAATCGAATCAAAGAGATTTGGGTTAAAATTGATCCCATACCCGGTGAATCACCAAAAATGTTTGGCCGTCATTTTGAAGCTGATGATAAGTTGGCCAAGGTCTCGATGCTTGCAAGGATTACATCCGTGATGATTTGATTAAGGCTGATTGGTCTCTAATGGTTGAACTGGAGAAACTTTTCCAAATTTTATAAATTGTTTATAAATTTTTAATTTGTTTGCAATATGTTTATTGATGTGGATGCCTGAAGATTACATTGCGGATTCAAATAATGACCCATGAATACTAAAACAACAATGATTTTAGGGTATGTCAGGGTATTATAGCTCTGTGCAGCCCCAAGAGTTTGTAACGCCGCGACGTGTTGGTCCTAGACCCACCGTTAAGTATACCGATCGTCATATCTCGACTAGCTGAATCGATCTAGACATGTGTGGCCGTCCGTCTGTCCATTATTATTTGCTCTTCTGGCCAATGAAGATCCCTATGGTTTTTGGGAAAGATCAGTTGATATTAAGGGGATGAAATGGACCAAACACTTCATTTTTGTCGGTTTTCTGGTCGCTCCAGAGGCCGCAATTCTGACCCCAACATTGCGAATTTTTACACGGAGAATGGGATCAGGGCAAAGAATAAACATGCCAGTTTTAAATAAAGATCGGTCAATATTTAGCGGGTCAAATGGACCCTGACTTTTGTGTGAAAAATTAAAAATTTTTGTTCTATACGGAATAGAGTTGTTGACCTTTAAATTGATACCAATACCAATATTGTCGTATGTACTCGGCTGCGGGAGTTACACTTAAGTATTAAGAGGTGTTTAGGTTATTCAAATATAATTTAGTAAACCATTACCACAAGGTGATCGCTTTGAAATGTTCCATGAGGTTGCAGTTATGGTCAAGGACAACGCCTATAATTTTCGGTGATGATCAGATAATAATTTTGGGCTGAAGTGGACCAAAAACTTATTTTGTTGTGTTTTTACGAGTCGATTTATAGGCCACAGGCCGAATAGCACAGCACAACCCACGGTGAAGGGAATCTGGACAAGCACTTAGAAGGGCTGTACTGAATATTTGTTTACCTGTAGTCGGTCAAGAGGTTGCAAATATTGCGAAATATTGCTCAAGCTCAGAATAAAGAACTACAGGAAGTCAAATTTTCGTTGAAGTTGTGTAGGGTAACATATGGTCGGCCCCGTTCGACTATACTGCTCGGCTCACTGGTTTTCAATCTATTTTTTTACTTATGACTAAAATATCCTCCGTCACTTCAAAATTTTTATTTCCGCTTCAAAAAAAATCTTCCCAAAAAAATAAAAACACACAAAATTATTAAGTTTATGGCAATAAATAAATTAATTATACAACAACAACAAAATTATAAAAAATGTTTTATTATTAATAATTGGGTACTAACAAACCGATTGGATTATTAGTTTATGAGTTATCGTGCCCGCCATTCGAGAAACGCTGCTTCGAGAAATGCGTTTAAGAATCACTCTTGCCGTCACTTGATGCTGACTCAATCAATCGGCTATATCTTCAAGAGTAGATCGGAATAAAAAAAAATATGACACCGAGAATAGGGGGCTTTGGTGCACCTTTTACATAAAATCTGACAAAACTATATATGAGAGCTATATTAAATCTGAATCGATTTTCTCGAAACTTAGCACATATCATTCTGGACCTAATTGTCAAAGTGCCAAATTTCGTGCAAATCGAAATATATGAAGGGACTTTGGTGCCCCATTTACCTTAAATCTTAAATCTGAACCGATTTTCTTTTTCGCGGTCTTCAAAGTATCTTCATAGTATCCAGATTTTTATTAAGTTGATTGAAATAAGTATTGAATATATATTCCCTTCTTACGTTTATAAATTGAAAGACTTTTTCGCGGTTTTTCACTATTTACATTGTGTTTTCATTGCATCGGGGGTTCACAATAATCACACAACAACACATGTGTATACAAAGTTCAATAAGTTGTCGTTTTTAAACGATTCTATGGCGTAGGAGAAACTCTTTAAATTACTAAAAAACCTAAAATACTATGTTATTTTTGGTTATATATAATAATAATTATATACAGTATAAACTTGATAATCCGAACCTCGACAATCCGTTTTATTCGGTAATCCGGACTGCATTTCACAACCCATTGCGTATCCTATAATCCGGATTGATTGACCTATTTGACTCAAAAATCCGGATTGTAAAGATACGTTACTTTTTATTTTAATAAAAAAATCGTTGCAAATTTAATTGAAAATGGTACCTATTATATTCAAAGTTCATATTTTTGAAATGAATAATTTTCATTTTTAATAAAAGCATAAAAATAATTAAATTATCACCAAATTAATATAAATTTAAACCAATTAATAAAACTCGATAATCCGGAATATAATCAATTATCCGGATTAGCGAGTTTTTATCATATGTACATCCTCTGTTTTTATTGTATATTTATACATTTCTGTAGCAGCGACAAAAATTCGCCTTGCACATTGTGGAACACATCATATATATTTGCAGAATGTTGCCAGCCATATACATTGTTTTTAAACTCTCTAGGTTTTTTCTGTCATTATTCCATTGCATTTCAGAGAGTAAAAAATGTAGTTCTCTTTGTAATTAACAGAAAATGTTGTTACGATATCGTAACAACAGAGCAAAAGCCATCTAACGGCCAACTTGGAAATTCAATTGTTCTATCTTTATACTTTTATGTCTTTGCTTTTTTGTTTCTACCTGTGGTAATGTTTTCCAACACAATTCACAATTTACCACTGAGAGAGAGAGAGAAACTCTCAACACCGATCCCGATCCCGACAAATATAAAACCACGCTTATAAATACCAAGATCTATTAATAAGGTCACCCAGGTAGCAATTGAAATCGGAAAACAGCTGTTTTTTCTCCAGTCTAATGTCAAAAATTTGAACTTTGTTTACGTTTTCATAATGGAAGTCAACTCATAATAATGAATTTTGACAGCAAACTTGAGTGACTGCTGATATCCAGCTGGTCTCCCTGGGTGACCACGAACGATAAAATTTCGCTGTCAGCTTCGTCGGTTCGTTTTTTGGCGAGCATTTGTTGCTGAAGAACATTCTTTTGAAAAACTCAAAAAACAAATGTTCGCGAATGCTCGCGAGCACTGTTAAAAACAATAACTAACAAAAATATCATAAAACAAGTAAACACACACACAACGACTGAATGTGTAGCAGAAAGTGTGTGGAATAACAAAACACATGTCCAACAAGTATTGAGTTCACGAACGTTTGTTGTTATTGTTTTTGCTGTTTTGAGCATTCGCGAGAATTCGGGAATGTTTGTTTTCATTCGTGAGAGAATGTCAGAAAGAATTTCAACCAAAAAACGAAACGAACGATCTCACTCGTTTGTTCTGTGTGTGCGAACATTCTTTGGCGAATGTTCGTTTGGTAAAGAATTTATCGCCATTAAGTCGTTTTTAAAATGAGCACAAAAAGAAAATAATGTATTTTAATTCATTCGCGAGCTAATTTTTGCGCACCCTGCGAGCAATCACTTAGACAATCCAATTTGATAGTATGTATACGCCTTCAAATAAAACGGCTCTATTAACGTACACTGAACGTTCTCTTTGATGATTTGTCAAAAGCATTTTTTGGTTTTATTTTTAATCAAGTGGCTTATTTTTTACTTTTGTTTTGCCATATACGTTTATCATTGCACTTATTTAAAAAAATATTAAATTAACAACATTTAACAAAAAATTATCTCTGTCGCCAAAAGCAAACAATTGTTTGCACTGAACATACGCCACCTTATCAAATCATCTATTTTCGATATTTTAACACTTGGTTTCATTGGATAAGGCAATGTTTATATTTGTTTTAATAAAAAATAACTAAGCAATTGCTTTTTTATAAAAAAAACTATTTTTTTTATAAAAAAACTCATATATTTGTCTTGGTTACCACTGAACGAGTTTTAACAAAGCAACTAGCACTAGTTCCAGTTCATTCATTTGATTGAAACAATCATTTGAACTAGCTGTTGATTGTTTTGATTCATTTTGGTTGTAAAACGATCTGTTGTACCCTAAAAACTCTTGTTTTCAAACTATTCAACCCTTGAAAGTGTAGACTAGAGACGCTGCTTTGGAGTAAATTTGGACAAAAAATGAGTTCCTCTGCGGCCGCAACCACCGTTGGGGATATGATGTATGGCACAACTTTGTCGGCCGAGTCGATGAAAGTAATTGCCGAAAGTATTGGTGTTGGCTCACTGCCCGATGATGCCGCTAAGGAATTGGCCGAAGATGTCTCCATAAAGATCAAACGCATTGTTCAGGATGCCGCAAAATTTATGCACCATTCCAAGCGGGAAAAGCTGATTATGAGTGACATCGATCATGCTTTGAAGGTTCGCAATATTGAACCACAATATGGTTTCACCTCAAACGACTTTATACCATTCCGATTTGCCTCGGGCGGCGGTAGGGAGTTACATTTCATCGAAGAAAAAGAAATGGATTTGACGGAAATTGTCCAAGGTAATGTGGCAAAAATCCCACTAGATATAACACTGCGCACACATTGGTTGGCTGTGGATGGTATCCAACCGACAATACCCGAGAATCCGCCACCCCTTTCGAAAGATCATCAAGCATTGGATTCGGTGAATCCGGTGGTAAAGTTGGAACAGGGTGTTACCAAAGACACAGCGGGTAAACCGGCAACGGGTAAAATTCATAAATTGAAAAATGTTGAAACGGTTCATGTCAAACAATTGGCCACACATGAGTTGTCGGTGGAGCAGCAGTTGTATTATAAGGAGATTACAGAGGCATGTGTGGGTTCCGATGAGCCGAGACGTGGTGAAGCTCTGCAGTCGTTGTCATCCGATCCGGGTCTTCATGAAATGTTACCACGTATGTGTACCTTTATCGCCGAGGGTGTTAAGGTCAATGTGGTGCAGAACAACTTGGCCCTGTTGATTTATTTGATGCGTATGGTAAAGGCCATGTTG